>NW_027555736.1:31157381-31227381 GCF_003287225.1 Phascolarctos cinereus | reverse complement strand
AATTAAAGCCAATAGGAGGAACCATCAGAAAGATGAAACAAAACTCAACAGAAGGTAAAAATAAGTGACAGCGATTCGACTTCCATAGTTCTTTCTTTGGATGTGGACAGCATTTTCCATCCCGAGGCCTCTGGAGATGTCTTAGATCCTTGTAATGCTGAGAAGGGTTCAGTTTAACAATCTTAGTCATTGAATAACGTGGCTGTTATTGTGTACAGAGTCCTCTTGGTCACCTCTTCACAAATACTAACAGCTAACATTCCTATAGTATTTTAAGGTTTGCAAAGTACTTTACATACATATTCCTTGTAACAAACCTCTGAGGTAGGTGCTATTATTATGCCTACTTTGTAGATGAGGAAACTGAGTCTGAGAGGGATTAACTGACTCGATCAGGGTCAAATAGCTAGTAAG
Source organism: Phascolarctos cinereus (assembly GCF_003287225.1). Lineage (NCBI taxonomy): Eukaryota > Metazoa > Chordata > Mammalia > Diprotodontia > Phascolarctidae > Phascolarctos > Phascolarctos cinereus. The sequence goes on along the minus strand of NW_027555736.1, from coordinate 31,226,967 downwards.
TGTCTGGGGCAAGATTTGAACTCAGAGTTCCTGTCTCCAAGTCCAGTACTCTCTCATTTTTCTGCCTATAATTCTATCCCTACACGTTTTTCTCCCTGAGAGGTAGTTGCCACGTAGTTTTCTGGAGGTTTCATCCAATTCAGCCAGGATAGATTGGCATACCCCCATGGGCTGAGAAAACAGTGTGATGTGGTAGAAATGGTCCTGCACTAGGGATCAAAAACCCTGCTCTGCTGCTGCAAAGTTCTGTTTCTTTACCTATCAAATACAAATTTATAAGCCTAGGAAATGGCAAATCTAAACTCTACAATCAAGGCATATTTTACAATTATGGTGGCAAACTCCTGTGTCTGACATTTAAAATTCTTCACTCCCTGGCTCCCTCCCTACCTTTCCATTCTTCTCACTCATTATTCCCCTCTATGTTTCTACAAACAGAAATGCTGAGCAGTATGCAAAGAGCTAACAGTCTTACTCTCATATATGAAACCTGGCACTTGGCCCTTTTGTAGAAATAAAAACAGTCTCTGCCCTCAGGAAACTCACAGTCTAATTGAAGGATATGACATAAATACAGGGGGAAAATGTTTCATGGAGGCAGCGTGTCATAGTTGCTAGAGAACAAACCAGTCAGGAAGACCTGGGTTCAAGTTCAGCCTCTAACACATATTGACCCCAGGCAAGTCACTTTAAACTCTCAGTGACGCCAGATAACTTTTTAGTACCATAAATTGCAGAGCAGATGTGGTAGAAGGAATTTACTCACTGGGAATTCCCTAAACTAATGAAATCACAGGTCCTGTGATTTCTTTTTAGACTATCTTTTACCGTGGACTAGGTTCCAGGTTATGGTTTCTGAAGAGATGTAAACATTAACCTCCCAAAGGGGTGAGTAGTGAGAGTAGGGGTAAAGAGATTTAATAACTATATTTATAAGTGAATTAATTGAATCCTGATTTAAGACTTCCTGTAAATGCATGACAGTGAATAGTTTATATTTAGCATTCCTTTTGTATGTAGGAAATGCCTGTCCCATACTCGACTCCATCATACATTCAGTACCTTTCTTCTCAGTTTGGGGAGACCCTAGACATGAGCAAAAACCTTAGACTTAAGTAAATTTTCCCCAACAGCACCAGGATTGGGGTTCAACAAGCCGAAGAGCATAGAAAAGGGAAGAGTAATGATTCAATAGCTTTAAAAACAACAAGTAGGGGGCTGAGCCAAGATGGCAGAGTGAAAGCAGTGACTTGCTTGAGCTCTCCCCCAAACCCCTCCAAATGCCTATAAAAATTGGCTGTAAGTAAATTCTAAAGCAGCAGAACCCACAAAAAGACAAAGTGAAACAAATTTCCAGCCCAAGACAATCTAGATGGTTGATCAGAAAGGCATATCATGCTGGGCTGGGAGAGGAATGCAGTTTGGGGTGGGTGCATAGGTAGCAGCAAACCTGGAGCAGGCCTCAGAGGACTGAATCACAGGCAGCTGTGGTGGTTTCCAGACTTCTCAACCCACAAACGCCAAAGACAACTTAGAAGATCAGTGGGAAAAGTCCGTTTCTGCGTTGCTGAGAGAGAGCAAGTTAGTCTCAGCTCCTTTCCCTCTCAGCCCCGGGGCAGCAGCTGCCTCCAGAGCTTCTGACCCACAGACTGAGGGGGAATTAAGTGGCTGATCAGAGGGGGATTGCAGGGATCTTTCTGCTGGTACAGGATCCTTTCGCTTTGCCCATGCTTGGATCTAGCTGACAGTTCCTAGTGGCAGTGCTGGGGCAAGAAGGAGCACTGCTGGGGCGGAGTTTGTAGTGGTGGTACAGAGAAAATCCTCCCCATAGTTCCAAGACAGAAAAGAGGGCTTGTGGTCACTCAGATTTGGCTTAAGGAGGGAATAACATACACAATCGGGTATGGAAATCTAACTTAAGCTACAGGAAAATAAGGGGGGAAGGGGACAAGAGAGCAGGGGGATGATAGAGGGGAGGGCAGATTGGGGAAGGGGATAATCAGAAGCAAACACTTCTGAGGAGGGACAGGGTTAAAAGAGAGAATAGAATAAATGGCGGGTAGGATAGGATGAAGGGAAACATACTTAGTTTTTCACAGCATGACTACTACGGAAGTGTTTTGCATGACTACAAGTCTAAAACCTGTATCGAGTTGCTTGCCTTTTCAGTGAGGGTGGGTGGGGAGAAAATTTGTAACCCAAAGTTTTAAAAACACATTTTAAAAAAATAAATAAACTATGCCATGAGAAAGAAAAAAAAAACCAAGTAATCTATCCCTCTCCCACTCTTTTGTCATAGAATCAGAGTTGTAGAGCTAGAAGGGATCTTTAGTGACCATCAAGTCCAGTCCATTCATTTTATATTTGAGGAAACTGAGGGTAAGAGAATTTGAAAGACTTAAGTGTCAGAGAGCTAGTATCTAAGGTAGGATTTGAACTCAGGTCCTCCTTACTCCACATCCAGCACTCATCAGGACACACAGTTGCCTTTTTCCCCTTGTTCCTTATGTCAGTAGGTGATTTGAGCTGCTTTCATGAAGTATGAGAAAGGACTGCTCACCTATCCTTCACCCCACACACCAAGCAACTACCAGCACATGTCCTGCCTAGGGGAGCCCAATCCTGGATTTTGGACTGCCTTTTCTATTTGTTTCTTCCTGATCATAGGTGAATGAGTATCCATCCTGAGACGGACATGTCCAGGCGGGAAGGTCACCTCGTGAGCTCAGGAGGTTCTGCAGTCCTGGTCCTTCAGCTGTAGTTGAGTAATGGAGAGAAGAGGAACCTCTAACAACCATTCCAGAACCCTTGGAGCAGTTGGACACCAAAAAGAGGACAAGCCCAAGCCCTGGCCTGACTTGTCAGAAGACCTCTAGTCTGAGGAGGACAGTGCAGTGCCAAGGTGAAATATAAAATACCTCCTCGCAGGTCCCACAAAATGTTTTGTGTTTAGGTGGCATTTCTACCCAGGAGAGTGTTACAGAGGTGTATTACTTCTGTTTCAGTTTGCTCCTAGCAAGTACTTGCAGTCAGCATATCTTTGGTGAATAAATTCTAGGTGGTGCCATAGCGCACAGAGCACAGGGCTTGGAATCAGGAAGACTCATTTTCATGAGTTCAAGTCTGGCCTCAGACACTTACTAGCTGTGTGACCCTGGACAAGACACTTAACCTTGTTTGCCTCAGTTTCCTCATCTATAAAATGAGCTGGAGAAGGAAATGGCAAACCACTCCAGTATCTTTCCCAAGAAAACCCCAAATGGGATCATGAAGAGTCACATATGGCTGAAATGACTGAGCAACATCTGTCTCATACCTGATTGATATTATCTTTGAAATACCTTTCTCCTTTTGGGGAAATTCTAGACATCAGGAAAAACCTAATCGTTAAATAAATTGTTCCAGGAGTTGCCAGGGTGGGTGCTTAATGAGTCAAAGAGCGTAAGAAAACAGAGCAAAACCCCCACTAGAGACCAAGCTTTGCTCATACTGAACAACGTGCTTGGGCCTGGAGCAGAGAGAGCGCCTACATAAAGAAGAGGGAAGGGCCAGGCCTCAGCCTCGTGGTCTCAATATAAGCTGAATCTCCACCTGTTGGGTTTGTTACAGTGGGCATTCCTTTGCTGTATAATCTGGACTGGATGAATGCTGAGGCTCTTTGTCACTCTCAAATTCTGTGATTCTATTATTCTGTGACTTGCCCAAGGTCACAGCAATCAGTGGCAGACCCAGGACTGTAGTCCAAGTCCTCTGAGATCCAACCCAATGCCTTCCATTAAGTTTTAATGGTGGTGAATGAGACAGGAAAGGAAACATGAAGCTGGATCTCTAATGCCAGGCTAAGGAAACCAGTTGGGGGTTAGTAGAAAGGGAAAAAATCCAACTAATGGACTGCCTTAGGAAGTTGTGAATGCCCTGTCTTCTTACCACCTAACTCCTAGACTATTTTTTCCTTCCTTTTACTAGATCTCTAACCTGACAGGAGTACTACTTGTTCTTGAAGGGAATACTTGCCCCACATTTAAAAAGTGTGCAATTACAAGAGTCTGACTTCTCAGCCCTAATTATGTTTCTGAGGTAGCTATGTGGGACAATGGATAGAGTGCTGGACTTGAAGTCAGGAAAACCTGAATTGAAAACCTGCCTTTGACTAGCTGAATAACCCTGAACAAGTCACTTAACTTTTCTCAGGCTCAGTTTTCCCATCTGTAAAATGGGCATAATAATAGCACTCATGTCTCTGGGCTTGGGTGGGCTCAATGAAATAAAAAATATGGAGGGCAGAGCCAAGATGGCAGGGTAAAAGCAATGACTTGCTTGAGCTCTCCCCAAGCCCCTCCAAACACCTGTAAAAAATGGCTCTAAACAAATTCTAGAGCAGCAGAGCCCACAAAAAGACAGAGTGAAACAAATTTCCAGCCCAAGACAACCTGGGTGGTTGATTGGAAAGGTCTATTGTGATGGGTTGGGAGAAGAGCGCAGTTCAGTGTGAGGTGCACGGGCAACGACCAGGCCTCATCGAACTTGGAGCAGGCCCCAGGGGACTGAATCAAAGGGCAGTTTCCAGACTTCTCAACCCACAAATACCAAAGACAGCTTAGAAGGTCAGTAGGGGAAGGATGATATAGGGAGAAAACTGGGAACTCAAAATCTTGTGGAAGTGAATGTTGAAAACTAAAAATTAATTAATTAATAATAAAAATAACTAAAGAAATAAAAAGAAATAAACATACAACCTAACTCCATTTGTCTCTTTTAGATTGAACTCCGAAGGCTGATATACCATTAATGCATTTTAAACTAAAATAAGCTTCTTTAGGCTTTCATATCACACTATTGGCTTGAAATTCAACAAAATCCTCAGGCATTTACTTTTACTTTATTTTTATGTGAACTGTAACTTAGTCATCTCTTTCATATTTTGTACTTCTTTCACTGATGGTTTGAACATAGGTAAATGGCATTCTGTTTGTGTTATGAATTGTACTAGCTATCCTCCTCAGACTCATGATATCTGAAAATTGAATAAACATGCTGACTCTGTCTTCATCTAGGTTATTATTTTTAAAAATAGGTAAAGTGCTTTGTGAACTTAAATCACTAGATAAGTCCTAGTTATTATTAATGCTATACATTAATATTTTGTGTTGACATATTGTTTTTATTTTAATATTATTTATGGTAATCAACTCATGGTCTCTCCTTCGGCATTATGGCAAAACTCACTGATCCTTTCTCAGAATAACATTTTTTAATGTATCAAATGAAATGCATAAGAACAAAAAGGAAACCAATTTTATTGAAATATAGCTATCAAAAATTTTTTAAGGTAAGTTCATGAACAAAGTACTCCTGTTCTTTGGTCAAGAAGTAGGAAGCATACTTTATTTCTTCAAAATATTTTATTTTTGCCCTCAATTACATGTTAAAAGAATTTCAACATTAATTTGTTGTAAGTTCCAAATTCTATCTCTTTCTCCTTTCTCTCCCCTCTCCCTAAAATAGTAAGCAATCACATCTTTCCATATTAGTCTTTTTGTGGAAGAAAACCAGAGAGACGGAGAATGGAAGAAGAGAGGAGGAGGAGGAGGAGGAGGAGGAGGAGGAGGAGGAGGAGGAGGAAGAAAAGAAGGAAGGAAGGAAGGAAGGAAGGAAGGAAGGAAGGAAGGAAGGAAGGAAGGAAGGAAGGAAGGAAGGAAGGAAGGAAGGAAGGAAAAAATAGTATGTTTCAGTCTGTATTCAGACTCGATCAGTTTTCTCTGGAGGCAGATAGTATTTTTCATCATGAGTCCTTTGGAATTGTCTTGAATCACTGTATTGCTGAGAATAGCTAAGTCATTCACAGTTGTTCATTGTACAATGTTGCTTTTACTGTGTACAATGTTTTCCTGGGTCTCCTCACTGCACTCTCTATCAGTTCATGTAAGTCTTTTCAGGTTTTTATGAGATCATCCTGCTTATTAGGAAACAAACTTTACTATTGACCTTTCAAAGTAAGGACTGATCATAACATCAATCAGTTCAGAAATCTTTTAAAGTTTTTTACATTATTGCTATAATTGTATAAATTATTCTTCTGGTTCTGCTCACTTCACTATGCATACTATTCATACAAGCTTTCTCAGTTCTTTTTAAATCCATTACATTCATAATTTCTTATGGAAAAAAATTCCCTAACATTTATATAGCATAATTTCTTCAGCCATTAAGACACTCACTTTGCTTCCATTTCTTTGCTAAGTCAAAAAGATGTGTGTGTGGTGTGTGTGTGTGTGTGTGTGTGTGTGCACATGAGTTCTTTAGCTCTTTTTACCTCTTCTATACTAATAGTGGTTTTACTGGGCCAAAGGGTATTCACAGTTCAGCATCATTTGGGGTATAGTTCCAAATTACTTTCCTGAGTGGTTGAACCAATTCACAGCTTCACTAACAGTGAGTTCATGTACCTATGGCTGTTCCAACAATTGCCATTTTCCTTTTTTGTTCTCTTTGCCAATCTAATGGGTATGAGCTGGAACCTCAGAAGTTTGTTAATTTTCATTATTCTTCAGTGATTCAGAGTGATTCAGAATATTTTTCCACATGGCTGCTAATCATTTGCATTTTTCTTGTTTTGAAAACTGCCTATTCCTATCTTCTGACCATTTATCCATTGAGTAATGGCTTGTGTCCTTATCTATTAATAGACAATATATAAGAAATCAGGCTTTTATCAGAAATGTATTGTGACCTCTGACCTAGCGATACCAGTAGTAGATCTATACCACAAAAAGATGAAAGAAAGGAGAAGGACCCATATGTACAAAAACATTTCTAGCAGCTTTTTTTGTGATGGCAAAGAAATGGAAAATGCCCATCGATTGGGGACATGCTAAACAAGTTATGGGGTGTGAATGCGATGGCATATTATTATACTATAAGAAAATGATGAAGGAGAATGGTTTCAGGAAAACCTGAGAAGACTTGTGTTAACTGATGCAGAGTGAAGTAAACAAAACCAGGACAATGATGTGTACAGTATTGTGACTGTGTACAGTTACAGCAATATTATAAAGATAATCAACTGTGAAAGACTTAGTAAATCTAATCAACACAATGACCACCCACAATTCTGAAGGACACATAATGAAACATGTCTCTGACTTCCACATAGAGAGCTGATGGACTCAGAATGCAAATTGAAACATATATTTCTTTTTGTTTTACACAAGGCTAATGCAGAAATCTGTTTGCATGGCTACACATATTTTAATGAGTTGGGGGGGGTTTGCCTTCTGAATGGGTGGGGGAGGGGAATGAGAGGATTTGGAACTGAAAATAAAATCAAATTGAATTTTTAAAAATGTCTCCCTTATTTTTACATGTAATTGTGGGGAAAATAAAGTACTATTTATAAAAAAAAAATTTTAAATAATCCCTTTAGGCAATGTGTGACTTTCTGCTAGTTTCCTTGTAGAGACCTAAAAGTGCCTTTTCTTAGTATATTTAGTTTGTCTGAGTTCCTGATTCAGATACTGCCACCAGTCCTTGCTTTCCCGGTGGATGCTGCTAGGATGCTCAAGAGAATTCCAAATCCTTTGATCCTCCAAAGTTCATAAGGTCATGCTCTGGGCAAAGGGAAGAATAGATGGAGGTACTTTCCTTCTCCACTCCTTCCCCCCCAACCCCTCCCCATTCAATTTCTTTTCAGGGGCTTGGCTGGGAATACTTCCATCACTTACTAGCCAGATACTGTAATCCTAGAATCTGGATTGGGCTGCTATTTTATACCAAACTCACAGACCATGATCAGTGTCTTTAGCCAGTCCAACTATATCTCCTATGCAGCTTTACTCCATTCTATCCAATGGCTTTCAAGGTCTTCTCAAAACTGTTCAAATTGTTGTTTGATTGAATTGACTGATTCAATAGAAGTATTCCACCAGTTTAAGGTAGTCACTTTAAGTGGGGAAGGGTAATTGATTGATTGATTGATTGATTCAGTAAAGGTGCCTAAGCCTTGCCCACACCTAGTCTATATCTCCAACTGATTGGTTCAATTGAGAAGTCTAGTTGACCCTTACCTTTATAATAATTATAATCATGACAACTCCAATATCTGTAGCACTTTCCTCACATCAACTCTGTAAGGTGGGTAGTATAAATATAATTGTGTCTATTCTACAGATGAGGAAAGTGAGAGTCCAAGAAGTTATGATTTACCCATGTCTACACAGCTAACACCTGAGGTGGGTTTTAACCCTAGATCTCCTCACTCCATCCAAATTCTTCACTTTAGCTACTAGTATAGCTGCATCTCCAGCTGTTGTTCGTTCATTTTTCAGTCAGGTCTGATTCTTCATGACCCCATTTGGGGTTTTCTTGGCAAAGATACTGGAATGGTTAACCATTTCCTTCTGCAGCTCACTTTAAAGATGAGGAAACTGAGGCAAATAGGGTGAAGTGACTTGCCCAAGGTCACACAGCTAGTAAGTGTCTGAGGCTAGATTTGAACTCAGGAGGATGAGTCTTCCTGATTTCAGTCCTGGCATTTTATCTACTCCACCAAGCAGGAGCTAAGTCTTCTTCCCCCCCCCCCCCCATTGCAGTCCCAGACCATTCACCCAGATCTTTATCGGACATCTGCCCTCCTATAGGCTGGAGCTGTTTCCTTACACTGAGCTGAAATCTATCTCTTTATCTTCTGCCCTTTGCTCTGTGTTCTGCCTTTTAAATAGTTAAAGGCAGAGACCACATTTTCTTGAAATCTTCTGTTTTCCAAGCTAAATATTCACAATTCCTTTAATCATTTCTCAAATGCTGTGGTTTTCCAAGGTGGACACACCCACATTAGTATTAATGTTCAGTCACCTGTGCTCTCGCATCCCACCTTCCTGCTGCTCTCACAAGGCAGGGAGAGGACTAAGGGACAGCCCAGGGTTCTCTGCATCATACTAAAGGGCCAGGTCATTCAGCACTGAGCCACACTATCTCTTCGGAAAGGTCTATAAGGCACTGTTGCTGTCACTGCTGGCCCCTCGGTCTCGTCTTCCACAAAGTCTCCAGCATACTCAATAGCAATGAAGCACAACTAGAAGACAGGGAAAATTTTGAGAGCGATCTATGGTGTTATATATGAATCAAGACTATAGGTGTGATGGTAGCCATGAAGAAAATCAGATTAAAGAGTGAGGAGAAGGGAGTTCCAAGTACTACAATTTGAGAAATGTGTTGAAAGAGTCGACTTTTAAGAAATAGTCCTGCAAGAAGCTAGACTGTGCCTCATTTTTTAATCCTTTTTCATGGATCTCAAAAAATACTTGAATGCTAGACCTCCTGGCCAGTATATGGATTCTTCACTTATTAAAAGTTATTTCTAGCAAATCTTAAAAGGTATTGCCTTTTGTCATCCAGAGGAGCTCTTTAGATATTTGAAATCTCATCTCGGGGCAGCTAGGTGGCGCAGTGGGTAGAGCACTGGCCCTGAAGTCAGGAGGACCTGTTCAAATCCGGCCTCAGACCAAACACTTGACACTTACTAGCTGTGTGACACTGGGCAAGTCACTTAACCCCAATTGCCTAAAAAAAAAGGGGGGAGGGGAGAGAGAGAGATTTGAAATCTCAAAATCCATTAATAGTTGACAAAGAAGTAATTAGTTGCTTGATTACCGGAGACTTGCATAGATCTTTGGAATACCTGTTAGGGTATATGTATAAATATGTGAAGTATTAATATGGTGGTAAGGCTGCCCAGAAGTGTTGCAAGGGTTGCCTGGATGCAGTGTTTGCTGAATTAACAACCAAGAAGCCACTTTTCCATGGAGGTTCAGAAATTGATCAATTTTTCAGAATCTTCAGGGCTGTGGGAAGCCCTAATAATAAAATATGACCAGAAGTTAAAACATTGCTGGATTTTAAGAATGCATTCCTGGTTAGGAAGCCTGACACTGCACCTCAAAGATCTGGATGAAACATGCCAGAGGTTTACTTTCTACAATGTGAGTTAATAATCCTGCCAAATGAATGTTTGGCAAAATGACATTAAACCATCCATATTTTAATGAGCTAGACAGTTGGATTAAGAAGCTCTTGTTCTCCAGCCAAATGTTTCCAAGGGATTGGTATCAATAATGAACAGTCCTCATTTACTATTAAGGCTCTATCAACATTTGCATTGTATGTGTGCTTCTTGTCTTTGTTGTGAAACTAAAGCTTTCCTCTCTTCTCAAAAGTGTCATTTTAAACTGTTAATATGCATATTGTGTTTCAGGATCAGTAAAAAGGCTCTGTGTTCAAGATCTGCCTCGATACAAATTGTCTGTGTGGCCCTGGGTACATCATTTACCCTTTCAGTATTATAGGCAACTCTAAAACTGTAACCTGACAATTAATTGCGAATCTACATGGACAAAAGGAATTTGTGAATTCCCCACACAATGATGTCATAGGTCCAAGTAAAATCAAAATACACTGATCCTTGTTGTTTTGTCATGTCTGACTCTTTGTGACCCCATTTGAGGTTTTCTTGGCAGAGATACTGGACTAGCTTGCCATTTCCTTCTCCAGCTCATTTTACAGATGAGGAAACTGAGGCAAACAGGATTAAGTGACTTGCCCAGGGTTACACAGTTAATTAATGGCAGAAGCCAAGTTTGAATTCAGGTCTTCCTGACTTCAGGCCCAGGACTTTATCCATCTAGCTGCCCTATATTAATCTTTAGGCTAAAGTACATTACCAATTACTTGTGCATCATAGAACTACTGTAAAGGGCATTATTAAGGATTTGTGTGACTAGAAAAAGAGGAGGCAGCTGCTCGTGTAGCAATAGTTAGAGGCCACAGATGGACACCCCAAGAATTATTCTGGTATCTCCAATACATCAAAATAGCCAGGTCAAGGCTTCCAATGTCTGGGGCTAAATCTCTATGGAAGGGGAAGGGAAAGTCATAGACCAAGATCTCGTGGGATACAAAGCATCGTCTGTAATGATAGAGGATCCAAACCAATCGGATCACAGATCCATTTAAATAAAATTAAACCTTATGTAAAGTGTGCTGCCCGTGTAAGTTATGTGTATATACACATGAGTTATCTACATGTGGCTCACAGGGAGGCATGGAGAGATATCTCTGAAATCTCTCCACCTTTCTCCAATGAAGACTGAAGTTCCTGCCTTGAGGGGAGCAGGAGAAGGGGTCATGAAGCTGGACATTGTTCTCCTCAAAAGGAAAGGGTACTGGGACTAGAATTATACCTGCCTTCATCCCCTAAATATTGCTGACTATGACCATGATTCTCTTTATTTCCAGAGGCATAAAACAAACAGAAACCCAATGGCTTCCTTGGTCACTATCCCTTAAAGCAGGAGAGTAGCCTCAGCTTATAACCACCAGTCTTGCAACCAAATGCTTGTTACACAAAAGACCATCACAAATAGTGAATAGTGGAAAAAAACATTTATCCAAACAAATAGCTGGAAGAAATTGGATGTTATACCGGTTAGAATATACCAGAAAACCAGAGAGAGAGAGAGAGGCAGAGAGAGACAGAGAGACAGACAGACAGAGAGACAGAGAGAGAAAGAGAGACAGAGAGAGAGAGGGAGAGAGAGAGGTCCCAGCCACCAGGGAGGCTGAAGTTAACAGGTCTCTCAAACTTAACAGTTCAACCTAACAGTGGGCTATGTCAATCTTGTGTCTGCAATAAGTTCAGCATCAATATGCTAAACCCCTGAAAGTAGGGAGCCACTAGGCTGCCTAAGGAGGGATAATCCAACCTAGGCTAAAATTGGAGTAGGTCAGAGTTCCCAGGCTGATTAGTAGTGCTATCAAGTCCATGAGTAGACCCTACACTTCCAGCCTGGGCAAAATGGGGAGGCCCAGTCTCAAAAAAATAACAAGCAGAGTCTGTCAAAATGAATCCACCCAGTGGCCATGTCCAAAAATGTATGTCTCTTTCTGAACCTTGAGTCTATTGCCACTCTGTAAGGAAATGCAAGGGCAACAATGGATAGAATGTTGGGACTGGAGTCAGGAAGACCTGAGTTCAAATCTGACCTCAGCCACTTACTAGCTGTGTACCCAGAGCAAGTCACTTAACTCTGTTTGCCTTAGTTTCCTCATCTAGGGAAGGAAATGGCAAACCACTCCATTATCACTGCCAAGAAAACCCCAAAAGGGGTCAGGAACAGTTGCACATGACTGAAAAAATTACTGAAACAACACAAAGGAAAGGCATAACACACAGAATCAAAAGTCTACTGGAAACATGGTTGGTCATTTCACTGATCAGAGCTCTTAAGCTTTTCAAGTTGTTTCCTTGGCAATGCTGTTGTCTGTGTAAATTGTTCTCCTGGTTCACCTCACCTCACTCTGCTTCAGTTCACACTAGCCAGGATTCTCTGAAATCATCTCTTTCTCAATTTCTCCTGGCACAAAAATATTCTATTACATCCATATACCACAATTTGTTCAGCCATTCTCCAATTGATGGGCACCTCCCTTAGACCCTAGTTGTTTTTTTTTTCTATTTACTTTCCCCTTCAGGATCAGTTTGTTTTGCTTGCAGCTGTTCTGTCACTTGTATTAAATTCCCTCCCAACCACTGCTTCCTTCCTTTCTTGTTTCCCTGTCGAGTTAGATATATTTCTACGCCAAACCATGTATGTACTCAACTGTCTTTGTTTTAGAAAGTAATAAGGTTCATCTGATGCTATGAACCCCAATTATGAGAAATTATAAGTTCCTCGTCTTCCTCCATTCTACACTCGTGTGTTCCTTTTATTTTCTCTTCTTCTTTCCCTCTTCAGACCCTCAGAATGGAACCAATGACTTTCTCCCAAGACCTATGTTCTTCTTATCTTACTCCTTCCCTACCCTTTGGAGACATTTAAGTTCTGAAGGGACACCTATTTCTTCTTTTCCTATTAGAATGTTAGCACCACATCATCATACTACTTCTTCAAACGGCTCAGATAAACTTACCTTTCTAGGTTCCTTTGGATTATTGTGTTTGTATTTCAAAGTTCCTATTCAGCTTTGGTCTTTTCATTGGAAATGGATGAATTCTCTACTCCATTAAAAATAATTAATTTTCCCCTTGTATTTATTCTTGGTCATAAGCTTGTATATTTTGCTTTGAGGAATATTGTATTCCAAGACAATAAAGGCTGCCAAGTCTTTTATGATCATGACTAGCATTCTTTGATGCTTAAAATCCTTCTTTGCATTTGTTTAATACAGAAGCTCTGTATTTTGGCCATGCTATTGTTATGACTCTTCCTTTGGATACTTTTTTTGTAGGAGGCCATTGGTGAATTCTTTCCATCTGCACTTTGCCTTTTGTTTCTAAGAGATCTAGGTATGTTTATGATTTCTTGAAATATAGTGTCCATGTTTTTTTTTTTTTTTTTTTTTTTTATCATGGTTTCCAGGCAGTACAATAATTCAAATTATCTTTCCTTGATTTCTTTTCCAGGTTAGCTTCTTTTAATATCAGATATCTTACATTAAAATTTTTTTCAGTTTTAAAATTTTATCCTAATACTTTCTTTCTTTTTCTTTTAGGCAATTGGGGTTAATTGACTTGCCCAGGGTCACACAGCTAGTAAGTGTCAAATGTTTGGTCTGAGGTCGAATTTGAACTCAGGTCCTCCTGACTTCAGGGTCTGTGTTCTATCCACTGCGCCACCTAGTTGCCCCATCCTAATACTTCTTACTGCCTCCTGGTGTCATCAATTTCTATTTGATCCATTCTAGTTTTCACTACTACTCTGCCTTCTAAACTTTTTTTTCTCTAGAGATTTCATTTCACTTTTTAATCTCATTTTATTTCTTCTAGGTATTCATGTAGTCCTTGTGGAAAATACATTTTTTCCCCCTGATTCTTGCTTACAGTTGTTACAGTTGCTTTCTCCTTTCCAGAAATCTACAGATTTGCAGTTTAAAAAAAAATACTGGTCCGTGTTTTATTTGACTTACTCATCTCTCTGGCTTTTGTTCCTGAATAGAGGCTTTTCTCCAGGACTAGGCTCTGCTTTCTATGCTGCTTTTGGATGGGGTGGTCAGCCCTGCTTGGTCTCAAGCCATCTTCTGGGTTTCTTCACTGTCCTCTGCCTCCCAGTCTCATGCCCTACTCATATTTATGCCCTAAGGGTTCTTTGAGGTTCAGAGTGCTGGATCTTCAGGGCCCTGTATGATATTTCAAGGTGGAATGATAGATGGTCTAAGCGCTGTCCTGCCTCTCTGGTTGCTGCCACTCTGCAGGGCTTCCAAGTCCCCGCCTGGGACTTTTTCACCACCCTGGCATTTTCTGACCTCCCGAGGGCCTTCGTGAGGCTGGGGGGAAACCTCCATTTTTGCTGCTTCCAGACACTGAGCCTCCTTACCTATCTTCAGCTCCTCAGCGGTCTTGGGCTTACTTGCGTTTGCTGGTGGTGGCTTTGCTGGTGGCCTCGTTCCTCCTGCCCTTGGGCTTCTGGATGAGTGGATGCAAGAAGTCACTTACTATAGTTTCTCATTAGATTTACTGGTCATTATTCAGTTTTTTTCTCCCTGGAATAGATTGTTGTACATAAGAGTCAGCCATCTTCAGGAACTTTTTCTTTTTTTGGGGGGGGGGGTAGGGCTTTGTTTTGGCTTTGTATCCCCAGGGCCTAATGCTTGTTAAATTGAATTAAATTGAATCTCAAACCCCTGGAAGGGCTTCAGCCTCCAAGAAAAAGTCCTCCTCTACCACATACACACACACACACACACACACACACACACACACACACACACACACACACACACACACACAGAGTATGCTAATAAGCCTTGTAATCAGGAAGTCCCCACCTCCAATGCCTGGGATGCACTTTTCTCCTCACCAACGGTAATCTCTAGTTTCCTTTAAGATTCAATTCATGTAACTCCTTCAACATGAAGCCTTTTCTGATACTCCCAGCTACTAGTGTTCTGTTTCCTCCAAACATCTTGTATTTAGTGTATATCTGTTCTGTATATTCATATATGTATGTGTATGTGCATCAAAAAGTTTCTTAAAGGCAATGTTTAGCAAAATGGCTGGCACATGGTCAGCACTTAACAAAGCCTTGTTGATAAATGGATTGATGGGAAATTAATACTGGTTGCGTCTAACTTAAATCCCTGCTATTCCAATCAAAGCCATCTTCCTCCAGGTCTAACTTCTGTGCTTGTGGAGAACAGCTGGCCACCATCCTCCACGTAATTACCCTTCACAGATGCTTATTGAAGGGCATCAAGGTGGTGCCCAGCTGGTGCCCATGCCATCCTGTCACCTTGGCACAGGCATTAGCAGAGTCAAATATTGGATGGGGGGGTTCCTATGTGCTTTGGAGCTGAAAAAAGAGATTAGGTCTTGGCTTTGCTACCCAAGTCTTGTGCCCCTCAAAAGACCATAGACAAAATGGGGTGGAAAGGAATGATTCCCTGAGGCTCAATTATGTTTCTTATCCTGAATCCAAAGATTCCCCAGAGATTTTCCTCTTTGTCTCTCTTCCACTACCATAAGCCTCAACCAGAACCCAAGAAGCCCAAACAGTACTTACCCAATGGACAGCTCTAGGCTCCATGCAGGGAAAGAAATATTGTTTGAAAAAACATTTCCTCAGTCTTCATTGAGTTCCCCATCTAGTAGGGGGATAAGACATCAAGACAAATAGCTAAGATACACAACAGTACATGACAAGTACATCAGGGAGGTAGTTAAAAAAAAGTGTCTTGTGAGGTCTAAGAACACCAGGAGAGGTGGCTTTTGAGTTGTCTTTAGAAGATAAGTGGTGGGGACAGCTAGGGGGTGCAGTGGATAGAACTCCTGCCTTGGAGTCAGGAAGACCTAAGTTCAAATCTGTTCTCAGACACACATGACACTTACTACCTTTGTGACCCTGGGCAAGTCACTTAACTCCAATTGCCTAGCCAAAAAAGAAGAAGAAGAAGAAGAAGAAGAAGAAGAAGAAGAAGAAGAAGAAGAAGAAGAAGAAGAAGAAGAAGAAGAGATGATGATGATGATGATGATGATGATGAGTGGGGTGTGTGGGGTGTTCAGGGAAAATTAGCACCTCTGGTATGAGGGCTGCCAAGTCCTTTTTAGGGCTTCTTATCCATCTTTGGTGCCTACCTGGCACTCGACCTTCACAAGTGGCCATAAGAAACCTTAGCAAGTACAGTGGTCATGCCCTGGTAAAACCGTCTTGGCAGATGGACTATACCAGATGGAGAGTAATCTGTAGGACTCAACCTAGGGGTGTCTATCCCAAGCTTGTGAAGATTTCCCCTGGAAGAATGGGCAGATGAGAACAAGTTGTTCCAATGGCCATGAAGGTGGATGAAGCAGGCACTGTGGGGTGCTTAGAGCTTGGTCTGACCATTGAAGATGCCAAGGTCATCCACTGCATGCTAGGCCTTTGCTATTCATATTGACTTTGGTTGACTTTGGAGAGAGAGTGAGGTTGACACTTTGTGCAACTCTGCCTCACTTAAATCCAAATTCACTCATAAGTCAAGATATCATCCTGTGATGTCATTGGTCTTCTTTAAAAATGAAGAACAAACAACAGAAAATGGGTAGAAAGTCAGTAGGCACAGATAAAAGAGTTAACATCCCAGGAATAAGGAACAGCTCAAACACAGGCAGGGAGATGGAGAACCCTGCATCTGCTTATAGGGCACAGAGCACAGCACTCTGGCTGTAGTGTAAACTGAATGGAGAAGATGAATCACCAGACAGGGTTGGAAAGGTAGGATAGGACCAGATTTTGGAGAACCTTGAAATCAAGCAAATGCCCCATTTTCTAGTGGAAGCACTATACGATATTCAACATACATTTTACTGTGTCTGATATGTGCAAGGTACTGAATTAGGTGTGAGGGATATAAAATAGATACAATATAATGCCTGCCTTCAAGGAGATTACGTTTTACTAGGGAGGTACAATAAGACCTATCATGATATAAGTATAATACATAGTAAGAAATGATGAGGATTTGTCAATGTAGTGGAATGTCATTGTGTTGTAAGATATGATGAAGGGAATGGTTTCAGGGGAAAAAAACTAGGAAACTTGATGAACTAAAGCAAAGCAAAGTGAGATGAACCAGAAAAATAATTCATGTAATAATAAAAATATTTTAAAGACAACTTCAACAGGTCAGGTGAGCAACAAGATGAAGGATTAGACATTTTCTCTGATTCCCACAACCCCTCACACCTCTATAAACAGAAATTATGTGCCAAATACAAAGCAATTTTAATTATCCCCATGGCAGAATCCTAAAGAGAGTTAAAAAACAAAACAAAACATGAATTGATGCTTACTGACCCTGAGCTCACTCAGCACCTCTCCCCCACCTCCCATACTACTGGCAGCAAGACTATACTAGTAGACCCAAGGACAGGACACAGGCTCACAACAAAATCTACCCCTTCATCCCAGTTCTCCCTCCCTCTTTCCAGAACCATGGAGACTCCAGCTCCAGGCTATGAAAATTTGCTCAGGCCTGTGACAGTTTGGCTACAGATGTTCAGGAGCAAAAGCTGGCTGGAAGATGTAACCCAAAAGCACTAGTACTGCAAAGCTCTGAACTACCAATACTGAGCCAGAGGACGGAGGGACAGAGGGAGTGAGACCAGTCACCAGGACACGTGGAAGCGGGGCGGGGTGGGGGGGGGGAGGCACTGTGCAGCATTCCAAGTCTGAGAGGAAACACACAGCATCCTGCTGGGGCCACTTCTGCCCATCCAAAACCCAGTTGGAACAGAGACCTAGGTTGGTGAACTGTGAATTACCATGCTTGGGAGGAGGTTGAGACACTTGAAAATCCATCCTAGAGGGGAGGAAATCAAAAGGTAAATGATAGGGAAAACAAAGGGGGAGATAAAAACTGAATTTACCAAAGATTTTACGAAGAAGAAAACTCAAAGACCTTTAATATAAACAGATAAATCAAGAGGAAAAAACAGCAACAACAGAAGGAAATATGGTCTCCAGATCTAGTAAATGAGTACAGGTATCTATGAACAAGTGCTTCAAAACTAAGGAAACTTGAGACAGAAGACTGTGGAATTTGAGGAGGAAATGGAACCACAATACACTGTTACTGATTGTTTCAAAAAAATGAGAGGTATAAGAGCAGAATTTGTCCAGCACAACAGAAATAATGAGCAGAATAGAAATGCCAGAATCTACAATGAATGGCAAGCCTCATCAAAAGAGAGAGAGGGAGAGGAAGAGGGAGGGAGGGAGAGGGCGAAAGGAGAGAGAGAGAGAAGAGAGGACAGAGAGAGAAGGGAGGGACAGAGAGGGTATGGGGGGAAGAGAGAGAGAGAGAGAGAGAGAGAGAGAGAGAGAGAGAGAGAGAGAGAGGGGGGAGAGAGAGGGAAAGGAGAGAGAGAGAGAGAAAAGAGGGGAGAGAGAGAGGAGGAGGGAGAGAGAGGGTAGAGAGGAGGGAGAGAGAGAGAGAGAGGAGAGAGAGAGAGAGAGAGAGAGAGAGAGAGAGAGAGAGAGAGAGAGAGAGAGAGAGAGAGAGAGAGAATGGGGAATGCAAATATATAGAAGTAAAGAGCAATACGAAAAAAAGAAGCAAAAAAAACATTAAAGGAAATATGTTCACTGTTCAAGCAAAACACACTCATCTCAAATGACAGGCTGAGTAGAGACAACCTAAGGATCATAGGTCTCCCAGAAGAACAGGACAGGACAAAAACCCTTAACACCGGAATGAAGGAAATAGTAGAAGAACTTCTGAACATAGAAAATGAAATTCAAATTGGAAGAATTCACAGATTTCTCCCCCTCAAAACCCCCAACAACAAAAACCCAAAGCTGCCAACTCCATGATACATAGTGCTTAAATTTAATACTTCAATTCAGAAACAAGTTCTATAAGCTATCAGGAGAAAGACCCTTAAACACAAAGGAAAGGACATTTGAATAATGCAAGACTATTATGTACCTTCTAGAAAACATAGGAAGGAATGGAGTAAGGGGCAGCTTGGGGCATGGTGGATAGAGCTCTGGCTTAAAGTTAGGAGGACCTGAGTTCAAATCCTACCTCAGATACATAACACTTACTAGCTGTGTGTGACCCTGGGCAAGTCACTTAACCCCATTGCCTAGTCAAAAAAAAAAGTGATAGTGATGGGCAGAATTTTGGCAATACCTTGCCTACAGGTGAATCCAATTTTTTTGTGGGATTACATTACAACATGGGAGGGTACGTGCAGTGAGGGGAACAAAGGGAGAGAGAGGAGTGTACAATGTGCTGGGATTAGCAATGAAAGAAAGGTGATCTATACAGCCTCCAAAAGAGATGAGCCTACAGGGGAGTGAATAAGGAGGAGAAGGGGGAGAGCTTGAAAAAGGGGAGAAAGGGGCCTTAATTTGGAGTAGGAGAGGGTTCTACTGATAAATAATCCTATGGATGAAGAGAGATGGCCAGTGAAGACATACTAAGACCTTGCACTGGATGAAGCCTGGGGGAGTCGGTGCTTGAAAAGTCTATTTGCCCTACAATGGGATGGGAGAGTTGGAACCCCTGGTAACAACTGGCACCTGGAAGAGTAGGAGAGCATGGACACAGGGAAGATATTTCTAGGCAAATGTGGTGGGATGAAAGGTAAATAGGGGAGGGTATATATCAATGGTGGACTGCATAATCAGGGATGTGGTAGGGGAGGAGACTACCATGGAGCATTGTCCTCTCTCACATTGGCAATAGTTGGCATTGATTTGAAACTGAAGCATAGGGGAAAGGGGGAATCCATGGAGAAAGTTCCATAATGTAGTGGCAGAAAGTGCCTAGAGGGGAGAGCCTAAAATGGGCATCTTAGAAGCTTTGATTCCTGAAGAATACAGAGAAAAGAGAGAGAGAGCAGATGATTATAGGGGTCATGAATCAGCAAATGAAGACCTAGAGTAAACAGAAAGAGAGGATGGATAGTGAAGAAAGTGAGAGAAGTCCTTTTGGGGAAGGGGTACAAAATGAAATTTTAAAAACTAATGAACAGAACTAGCTGAAGGGGAGAAGAGGAAGGGGGAATATATTTTGCTAACTGGAAAAAAGAGGGAAAAGAAATATATAACCAGGTAGAAGCAGAGGAGAAAAAGAAGTAATAAACAAAACCCTTAAGGAACAGGAGTAAGGAATGAGAAGAGGGAGTAGGAGGCAAGGGGAAGAGAGCCAGTGGAAACAGGGCCACCTTAAATAGAGATTAAAATCAAATAACTGAAGGAATACAACTTTGTGCTTACAGTAGAAAAAGGAAAAAAATCATAACTTAAAAAAGCAATTTTAGAGTCAGAGGAAAATATAAACTTAACTCTTCTAACTTTAAATGTGAATGGATTAAACAATCCAATAAAATGAAAAAGAGATACAATTGGATAAGAAAACAAAACCCTATGATCTTTGCTTACAAAAGCACATTTTTAAAAAAAGACATACCAAAATAAAACGGAAGAGATGGAAAAAATTTACTGCATATCAAGTGAATCCAAAAAAAACAGGACTTGTCATGATCTTATCAAAGCAAAAACAAACATTCAAAAAAGAAAAGAGGATAAACAAGGCAATTATTCTGAAAGGAACAACAGATAGCAAATAAATATCAATAATAAGCTTCTATGTTTCAAATGTCTGAACACTCAAATTCATAAAGTTAATATTAGCTGAGTTTCATGAAGACATAGACAGTAACACAATATTGACAGGAGACTTCAATATCCCTCTATCAGTTTTGGATAAGTATAACAGAAAGATAAACAAAAAGGAAAATATGGAACTGAACAAATTTCTAAAGAAACTATAGTTAAAAACTTATGGCATCTTCTAAATGGGACATCCAAGGAATACACACATTTCTCAACACCACATAGAACTTTAACAAAAATTAACCATGTACTAAGGCACAGAGATATTGCAAATTTTAAAATTCAGAAAATAGTTAATACATGTTTGGTGGGTGAAAAATGAAATGACTGAGGAAACAAAGGTTCAAGCTTCCAAGTATATTGATTTATTAAGCAATGCATGACAATTGCCCAACAAATCAGAACCAGTAACCTTCCTTAGCTTTGGTACTGGACCCTGAATACAGAGGGAAATTAATATTTATATATTAAAAACATTTAATCAAATGAGACCAATTAATTAAAAGGAAACAATTAACCAGGATAGAACATTAGGTAATCTGGCTTTTAATTGAGAAAAGATTAAAGATATTCTAAGTTGGAAGATGGGAATTGAATAGGTGCAATTCCCTGAAATCTAAAAAAAAGATGAATTCCCCATAAATGTCTGTAAACAATCAAAGGAACGTGGAAATAAAAATTGATTGATCAGTATGGTGTCAGTTTTCAGATAAAACAGATGGGATGCTTGAGATGTATAACTGTGAGGAAACTTGCATCGCCTTTAAATCTGACTGGGTTTCTGGTCAACATAACCTAGGTCTAACTTAGTTAAGGGTCTGTAAGCAGCAGATAGAGGTAGTCCAGCTTCCCAGGCACACAGAGATAGGTTCAAAAAATGGTTTTCTCACAGTTTCCACAACTGAATAAAATTTTCTTACTAGATAGAAATTCTACTAGACCCATAATTGAACAGACAGGGAACTGAGCTAGCTCCAGAATTGAATCACAAGATAGAGTCAGTGTGGTTCACTTGATTCCCACTATGACTTGGTATTCTAATCCCCTCAATTCCCTCACATCTTTTATAAACCATAAAGCAATAAAAATAGAAACTGGATCAGGGACCACAAACAAAAGATATAGACCCAAATGGAGACTCAACAATGAAATCTTAAATAATCAAAGAACAAATAATAGAAACAATTAATAGCTATATAAAAGAAAATGATAGCGATGAGACAACATAGAAAAATTTCTAGGACACAGCTAAAGCTGTTCTCCAGGAAAAAATCATATCCTTACAAACATCTATTAACAAAGTAGAAAAAGAAAGGATTCTTTAACTAAATATGAATTTTTAAAATAGAAAATGAACAAGACTAAAATAATCACAAAAGAAAAGATATTAAAAATTTGAGAGGAAATAGAAACAAAAAACAATTATAGAAATAATAAATAAAACTAAAAGCTGGTTCTTTGAAAAGACTAATAAAATTGATAAAACTTTAGCTAATCCCATTAAAAAGAAGAGAGAAGAAAATAAAATCAAAAATAGCAAATGAACAAGGGGAATTCACAGCAAAATCAGAAGAAATAAAAAGAATAATCAGCATATATTATGCACTGCACTGCTATATGTTAACAAAACTGGGAACACAAAAGAAATAGAGGAATACTTTAAAGAATATAAACTACTCAAACTATCAACAAACCACATAGAATTCTTAAATACCTTCATCTCAGAAAAGGAAATAGATCTACTTGTAAAGGAACTGCCAAACTAAAAACCCCTCGTACATATAAATTCACAAAATTCTATTAAACTTTTAAAGAACAATTAGTATTCATCAAATTTTTTCAAAAATTGAGAAACAAAGTACCCCGGCAGAATCCTCTTTATGAGATAAATATAGTCCTAATACCTAAACCAAGGGAAGATAAAACACAGAATGAAAACTGTAGGCCAATATCATTGATGATCATTGACTCAAAAATTTTAAACAAATGCCTATCAGATAGACAACAATGATTTAACAAAAAAAAAAAAAATCACTATGATCAAGTGGGATTTATACCAGGGACGCAAGGATGGTTCAACATCAAGAAAACAGTATAATTAGTCATACATGATAATCTCAATATATGCAGGAAAAGCCTTTGAGAAAGTAAAACACTCTTGCATGCTAAAAACACTACAATGTATGGGCACAAAGGGACCTTTTTTAATATCATAAAAACTATCTATCTAAAACTAGAAGCAGACATTATAAGCAATGGGGGTACACTAGAACCTTTTCTAATGAACTTGGGAGTGATGCAAAGATGCCCACTCTTCCCACTATTATTTGACTTAGTTCTGGAAATGTTAGCTATAGCAATAAGGCAAGAAAAAAGGAATTAAGGGAATAACAATAAGTAAAAAGGAGATAAAAATATCTTTGCTAATGATATGATGATTTACTTGGAAAATTCTAGGAACTCAGCAAAGACATCAACTGAGAAAATAGCTTCAGCAAAGTTGCAGGCCACAAAATAAATCCTCAAAAATCAATAGCATTTCTATATGATAATAAAATACAAGAAGCAATAATAGGAAGAGAAATCCCCCTCCAAACAACTACAAAATGCATAAAGTATCTGGGGACCAGCCTAGCAGAACACACACAAAAAAACTTGCATAGATTCAATTACAAAGCACTCATGAAAGAAATAAAGAACAACTTAAGTGGAGGAATATTGAGTGCTCATGGCTAGGCTGTGCCAATATAATAAAAATGAGAACACTACCAAAATTAACTTACACTTTTAATTCTATGCCAATCAAATTACCAAGGGAATACTTTACAGAACTTGACAAAAAATAACAAAATCCACTTGGGAAAATAAAAAATCTAAAATATCAAGGGAAATAATGAAAAGAAGTAGAGATGAGAGAGTACAAATAAAGCAGCAATCATCAAAACCATGTGTCATTGGTTAAAGAATAGATTATATCAATGAAACAGTAGACAAGGGAGATTCAGAAATGATAGAACTCAATAACCTAGTATTTGATGAAGTGGGATACATAAATTACTTAAGGGAAAATCCCTTATTTGATAAAATCTACTACAAAAACTGGAAAGCAATTTGGCAGAAATTAGTTTTAGACCAGCACCTTACACCATACTCCCCAATGCATTCTAAATGGAAATGGGATCTTAACATTAAAGTTCATACTATTAAAAAAATTAGAAGAGAAACAGATTATATACTTCTTACAGCTAAGAGTTAGCAGATGTAATATCAACCAAACAAGAGATGGAGGCAATTACAAAAGATAAAACTTTGATTACTGCGAACTGAAAAACTTCTGCACAGCGACAAAGATGATTTTAATTAGACCGCTATTCTGCTCCAATCAGTACTGATCAGTTCGGTGTGATTCCACAACAGTAAATGATTATTCATGTTATGCTTATCAAGTAATATTAATATGCATTTAGTCCATCTAGTCACCTAATATTAATATAGGAATTACAAATATTAATATATATTTTATATATATCATATAGGGATAATTAGATAAGATAGGTTCTTTAGGCCTTAAATCTTAAAACTATAAATCAGCTGTTCACCACTTATTTACCAGTTATGAAGTTCACTTGCCTACCCACAAGAATATTAATGACCAAACTCAGCATGAGTCAGATGTCTTGATGTGATATTGAAAGTCTCCCAACTTATTTTTGTTCCCCCAGACCACTCTCTCTTGCCTAACTTGAGGAAGGGACCATTTTATGGCTACTTAGCAGAGATAATCCTTACCTTACCCATCCTGTGATCACCCTTACTGATTTCTGGCCCTCCTGAAGGGTCAGAAGTAAAGTCTATCAACTAATGAGATTCTGCATTTTACTTTGCCTCTTCTGAGTGTCTGGGTATCCAGACCTCAAAAGTTAGGCCCTGGGACCCAAAGAGCATCTCAGATCATGAGGAAGATCAGAAGTCCTGTTCATTGAAGAGGTCAGGTCCCTTTAACAAATGGTTAATGGCTCAGAATCTACCTCAGTAGTTTTTCTTACAGATTGGATAGTTTTGGACCCCACAACAGACAACATTAACACATCTAGAATAAAAGAAGTAGTTGAATAGGGGGGAATCTTTGTATCAATTTTTTCTGTAAAAGTTTGGTATCCAAGATATATAAACAAGTAATCAGTATGTGTGTGTGTGTTGATGAGATCCCCAAGGAAGAGAGATTAGAAAGGGAATAACCTCCACACTTAGGGAATGAAACTGAGAAAGAACAGTCAGGCAGGTGGGAGAACCAGGAGAAAGCATTGTCACAGATGCCAAGGGAGAAAGCCATGTGGCAAGGAGAAGGAGAGGGAGCCAATAGTGATAAATACTGGGGAAAGATCAAGTAGGTTGAGGACTAAGAAAAGGCCACCGGATTTTGCAGTTGAGAGGTTATGAATGACTTCTAAAAGAACAGTTTCATTAGAGTAGTGAGGTCAGTAAGATTGCTAGGGGTTGATTGGTAAATGGGTGGTAAGAAAATGGAGACAAGAGTGAACAGAAAACTACTTCATCCATTAAAGGGAAGAGAGGTAAAGTACATAGCTTGAGGAGATGGCAAGGTCAAATGAAGGGTTTTGTTTTTTGGAATAGGGGAACGCTAGTTTTGTAGCACTTTATAGGCAAATGGAAAGGATTCATTAGACTGGAAATAACTAAAGATGAAAGAGAAAATAATCAACGGAAAACTCTGGCAGAGGATGAGGGAGAGTTGGTCTTAACAAGAAGGGCTTTTTCAACCTCTCCCACCAGGGCAAAGAATGAGAGAATGAATAAAAACAGAAAGGTGTTGAAAGATGGAGTGTGGGAGAAAGTTCAGTTCAATTTAAAAAGCATATATTAGGGCTGAATTGTCTTAGTCTTCTCAGTAAAGTAGCAGGTCAGGTCATCCACTGAGGTATATGGAGTGGGGGAGTGTTGCTAGAGACAGAGTTTGGGGCTTGATATGGAAGGAGGTTTGGGGAAATCATAATAGGGCTTCAATAAGAGATGAATAAAAAGATTGCTACACTATAATGTGGGCCCAAGTTGCTATTGCTTCAGTCATTTTCAGTTGTGTCCAACTCTTAATGATGCCATTTGAGGTTTTCTTGGCAAAGATACTGGAGTGGTTTGCCATTTCCTTCTCCAGCTAATTTACGGATAAGAAAACTGAGATGAACAGGGTTAAGTGATTTGCCCAGGGCCACCCAGCTATTAAGTGTCTGAGGTTGAATTTGAACTCAGGTCTTCCTGACTCCAGGCCCAGTGCCTAGCTGCCCCAATTGTTACATAACATGAATTTGTAGTGCATCTAGTCATCATCTAGGCCAGGTTTGTGATGGCAGCAGAAGAAGCAGATATGTGGGTCGCCTAGATTGCAGAGGAGAGATCCAAAGGGTTCTAAGAAAATTTGAAAGAGGAGAGATCACTTTCAGTTGGAGAGTGGGAAGGAGCTGTGAGAGAGGGAGTGATCAGGAATGATTAGGAAAAAAAGCTAATTACATCCAAGCAGCCCAGCTTACTCCCTAGGCATTAGCAAAGCCAGGAGCTCAACCCTGTCACCTCTAACTCAGCCTAACTTAGGCTGCTCCATCCCAGTGACTATAAGGCCCGGAGCAAGTCTTTGCTAGGGCTCAGAAAAGACCATCTGTCCTTTTCAGTGTCAAAACTTGCATATTCTCCCTCCCACCAAGTTCTACCTTCAGGATGTTTCAATAGCCTTCAACTCTCACCCCATTTGAAGACATGATAAGATTATAACATCTGTCCCCAGTCTGGATGCAGGCTGCCAGCTCTAACCAGATAGATCAAAGTCTCAGGGACAGGAGCCATTTCCAGGTCACTCCCTCTTTGCCTTCCCTCTCACCCCCTCAGTACTTCCTTATGGGAATCATATTTTGGGATTATAGCATTTAGAGCTGGAAGAGACCCTGAAGATCACATAATCCAATCAAAATGAGACCCAGAAAAATGTCTCACCAAGACCCCAGAAATTGTTCAAGTAGCTGAGCCAGAATTGAATCCCAGGTCCTCCAAGCAAATCCAGTGGTATTCTCCCACACTGTACCACATGGCACAATGTCGCTCAATCTGGAATCAGAGGATCTGGGTCTGAATCCCATTTTTGTTAGTCTCTTTGTCACTTTGGGTAAGTCGCTTAATTTCTCTGGAACTGAGGTCCACTTTTGTAACTTTAGAATCTGGTCTCTAAGGCCCCTTCCAGGTCCAAATCTATGCCCCTTTGGTCCTATGGCTTATCCTAAGGACTCTAGAGAATGAATTAATGGAAGCTGATGTGGGGAAAAGGAAGGGAATTACAGTTTTGCTTACTTTCCCTGTGTGACCTCATGAAAGTTAGTTATGCTTTGTCATTCAGTTTCCTCATATGTAAAATGAGTCTCAAGATCTCTGGTTCTTTGAGACTATGATCCCTAGATTTAATGGAGAGTGAATTTTTCTCTCCAACCACCTGGACCTTCCCAGGTTCAGCCTGATTGATTATCCCCTCAGTGGCTGAATAAACTGTACTCAGTGCTGCACAGAGAACTGAACAATCCCCCAGCCTCAGCTGCCACCTCCACTTCCCCACTCCATCTCCTAGCACACAGCAAAACAACCAGAAGGCAGAACTTGGACTTCCTGGAGCTGTCCCTGCCTCAGTAGAGTTCTCTTCAGGAGCTAGGAACATGAGGTAGAGCCAGCCTGCAAAGGCAGGTTATGGTCACCACAAAAGCATCCCCTGGGGGACAGATAACTCTCCCCAACAAAGGTTTCTTTGCTCTCTAAACTGATACTTTCAACAACAAAAAAAGCTGGTGATCAGATTTTCTTGGGATCAAGGCCTAGGCAAAGAAGTGAAGGAGGAAGGAAAACAGGGAGTGAGAAGACTCCAGAAGGCCCCTCAGCAAACAGCTGCCTACTTTTACAGGCAAAACCAGAGGGGCTGGGTGAGGGGTGAGGGGACTCGAGGCTGGGCTCTCTAGTCCCTCGGGATCTCGGCAGCACACTGTTTCACCAGCTCTCCTGCCCAGGAACTTTGGAGAAAAGCTTCGCCATCTCCAGACTTTCCACCCTCTGGGGCTTGGAGGACCTTCAGGAACCATGGAGTCCAAGCCTCTTGCTGTACGGGTGAGGACTGAGGCCCAGAGGAATAGAAAGACAAACCGAAATGCTAGGTCTGGACCGCGGAAGTGGGTCCCTCTGTTTCTCAAGCCAGGATTCTTTCCACTGCCTCACGCTACCTTTTCGATACTCCCCCGGCCAAAGCACAAGGTGCGTGCTGCTGGGGTCTGCCAGTCTGGGACTGCGAGGAAGGGACAAAGGCACCGAAACGCGAGTTCTGAATTTTTCTTCCCCTGCCCTTCCCTCCCCTTGATTCTGCCCCAGGAAGATCTCGTTTTCTGGACAGCCTGTCCCCAAGCACGCTTGGAGATTGGACCTAAGGGGACCCGCCGAGGTCTAAAATAAAGTGAGAACATCGCCTCCCTGGAGTTGGGAATGTCTACCAGCAGCCCCAGGGGCGTCAAGTAAGGTCCCAGACCATCAGGCTGCAAAGGCACAAGGGGGAAAGGGTCGGAGGTTGGTGTGTGGGCGCACGTGCCACAGAGAGTTTCAGACCCAATCCTTTCCAGCCTCCTCCTTGCTAGCTTTGGGCTCTGCTCTGCCGCTGGCTGACTTTCTTTGGGCCTCTCTCCCGGCCCTTTCCTGGGCCCCCCTCCCCCATGCAGGGCTGCTGCCCTTCTTGGAGTGCTTGGAGAAACCAGTAACAACTGGCCTCCTAAAGGCACTCGCAGGCCTTTTTTTGCTTGATTTTGGGGCACTTAAGTCCAGTGTTGCTCAATTCATCCCACAAAGGCTTATGAAGCTCCTGCTATGGGCCCAAAACTGTGCTGGCCGCTGGGGAAGACGAGGATGGAGACTGAACAGAACTTATCCCAAAGAACTTCCTTTGCTCTCGTGTGGGGCGGGAGGGGGTGAGGGAGAATGCCAAGCACCTTGCAAAGCAGCCTACGAAAGAGCGCAATGGCTAGGAGAAACCAGCCACAGTCCGTTAAAAAAAAATTCGCTCACATTTGGGGCCAGGGGTAGCCAGGGAAGATCCTCCAGAGGCTCGAGATTAAAATGGGCTTCATCAGGTCAAGGAGATGAGGCAGGAGTGCATCTCGATGGGCCTGGCCCATTCGGGGAGGTAGGAGAATATGGTGGGTTTGGGAACAAACCTAGGCCAGTCAGGCCCACCCCCTAGAAGAATGAATAGAAGGGTAATGTAGAATAAGGTTGGAGAGCAGGAATGCTGAAACTGAAGCCAAGCAAAGGGAATTTTCTTTCCTTTTCTTTTTTTACTTAAAGAAAATAGGTTTTTGAGCAGGGAAATGATGACAGGTCTGTGCCTTAGAAAGTTGACAGCCTCGTGAAGAACGGATAGGAGAGGGGAGAGGTTGGAAGAACCTGTTAGAGGTTGTTGGAATAGTCCAGACAGGGAACAGAAGAGTGGAAAATCTGAACCAAGGCGAATGTGAGTGGAGAGCAGGGGGTGGGTGGGAAAGAGACTGGAGAGTTGGGGAGAGGGGGGAGGGAAGAGGAGGGCAAATCTTATAGATGTTTGAATTGGCTGGGTCTGCTGCAGAACTAGGCATATGGGCACCTTGCGCTCTGCATCTGTGCCCCTGCCGCATTTTCTGTTGCGTGTGTTTGTGCCCGGTTCCGGACTCTGGGAACAAGTGTGCATTTGTTAAACCTCTACAATGAGATCACAAAGCAAAGCTGCCAAGATTGGGCTGGGGAAAGGGGGGTTGGGGGGAGGGAGCGTTGTCCTCTCAAGAGGTTGGGCACCAAAGCTCGAATCCCAGGTATTTATTATTCTCCAGGAAGGTGAGGGGAGCAGCTGCTGCTTCTCGCGGAGAGTGTCTTGCGTGCCTCCGTGTATTTGTGTGTGTGTGTCCCTCTGAAGAGTGCACACCGATCTGTTCAACATATGTCACCATAAATCACAGGACGTATCTCTGCCTCTCCCTCCCCCCAGCCCTAGAGGGAGAGGAGAAAGCAGAATCTGTGAGGGGCGCTGAGAAGAGGCGCGGTTGCAACAGGTGTCTCCGTGCGCCCTGCACCTTTTCAAGCATTCTCCGGCTTCTTAGTCCCCCAGCCGTGGAGGCTTTTTTTCCCAGGGGCTGAGCCAGGCTGTCAGGAGTAAAGGCGAAGGGGGAGGAAGTCCAAGAGGGGGAGGGGAAGCTGGGAATAAAAGGATCTAAATCGCTCCCCCCCGCCAAGCGCTCTCCTCGCTTTGTGTGGAGGCTCCTTCCCCAGCCGCTCCCTATGCGCCTCGGGGGTGGCATATGGTGCCCTCTCACCTACCCAAGGGAAAAACACAGCGAAGATTGGAGCGCGCAAGGCCCCTTGGGTGGGGGCGACCTCTTGAAAACTAACAGGGCAAGGGGGATTATGTGTGGCACTATCCTTATCTCTCCTTCCAACAAACCCCCCCTTTACCCCCCCTGTAATTGGCACGCCAGCCGTTGGGTAAGCAGCGGCCAGGCCAGCCAGCTCCAGGCTGAGGAACCTCCCCAGCGCCTGGCAGATGAAATATGGGGCTCCTGAGCCCCTGGTGACCATATGTTTTCAATAAAATAAGACAAATAGGGCTGAGATAGGACTTGAAGTCAACCTGTTATAAATGAGCCGTCAATTGGGGCAAAGTAAACGGCCGCTGGGCCCCCAGTGGGGAGGGCGACTCGATGCCAGGCCTGTGTGTAAGCTCCTAGGACAGGTGTGGCGAGAAGCTCCAGGCCAGGTCTCCCCTGGGGAGGGTTATCACAGCAAAGGTAATAGTGTGCTAAGTATGAGTAAACAGTCATTGTGAGAAGCACCGAGAGTTTATCAGAGACGGACAAGTCTGGGGCGGGGGTGTGGGGGTGCCTTAACAATAAAGTTGCTCGCCTTGGGAGCAGGTGACGGCTGGTTGCATGGGCTGCCGTGCGCGATGTTTTCCAAAGCCCTCCACTTTACAATCTCTTCCAATTATTTATTAAACGAAATCTATTTATTATTATTTTAGCAAACACTGGGGGCAGGTGGGGCTTTCTTCTCGTCTTCTCCTTTTGTTTGAAGGGCTGTTTGAAGTGGCCAGACTCGGCTGGAGAAGCTCGCTAGCCAGATTTTGGTCCGGCGGCCCTCTTTTAGTACGGAGGCCAAGACGAGAGAAAGGAAGAATCCAGCTCCTTTGCCAGCTCCCTCGCTATTCAGCTCGCCCTGGCCCCCTGCCCCTCCCCCTTGAAGCGGCTCTTAAAGCGCCCCATCAGCTGAAAAGATCCCCCCAGTACACAAGAGGGCGGCAGGCCCCTTCTGCCGCTTCCTTTCCCATACAATCCGTCCCTAGTCTCCAGGTGCCCTGGAAAGCCAGGGGGTCTCCTTTGCGCCTCTGGAGCCCCCAGGTGCGCAAAGGGACCCAAGCGTCGGAGGGCTGGTGGTCCCGGGAGCCCTCCTGATTCTGCAGGCCAGGTGCAGGCTTGAGGGCCCAGCTCGCCCAGCCAAGGCAGGAGCTGCTTCAACACCAACGCTTGCGCACAGGACTTCTCTGGCGCCTCTTGCGTCTCCACCCCCGCTCTTGGGCTTTCTGGATTTGGAGAGGGCGCAGCTGCGCCCCCTGAAGGGGGGCGAGAGGGGATTGGCCCCTATTCCCGAGCCCAAGGGGCTTCCAGACCTCCAGCATCGCCCTCTGGATCGTGGGGGGAAACTCTGCAATATCTCGCGCACTGGCGGCTTCCCCTCGTCATGGCGCGTCCAGCCCACAGCTCCTTTTTTGCGCACTGAGGAAGCGGTCTCAGTCAGCTGCTATAAGGGTTATCAGAGCCCTGGAGACTTTTGGGAAGTTTGGGAAGGATTCCAGGGATCATTCCCAAGATCCTCTCCCAACGATTGAGATGATCCCTCCAAATCTCTGGGATCTATTTCCCCTGGAAGAGATTTGCATCTCAAACAACCTAAAGAGAGTTCACCTGTCTCCCCTTTCCTACACTTCATCGCCACTACCGTTGCTTCAGGAGGCAAACAGCAGCCACTGGCTTTTAAAGTCCTAAAGGGAGAAAGGATAACTCTGGCTGTCAGGAGCCTGAGGGTTGATGCTGCCTATTTTATCCCCTAGGACTCATGGCGCTCTTCTCTCTCTCTCTCTCTCTCTCTCTCTCTCTCTCTCTCTCTCTCTCTCTCTCTCTCTCTCTCTCTCTCTCTCTCTCTCTCTCTCATAGATAATTTCACATTTGGGATTCTCAAACTCAGAATCACAAACTGCTAGGACTGAAAAGGGATTATAAAGATCATTGCTTCCTCCAATTAGGGATGAGGTTCTGAGAAATTCAGCGCTTGCCTAAAAGTATGTAACTAATGGCAAAGCCAACATTCAAGCCCCACTCTTTTGATGTCAAATTCACAGCTATTTCTACAACTCCATCCAGTTCTGGTGCCTCAGATCAAGCCCATGTCATCAGGATGTGGAGCAAAGAAAACCTACTATTGTGGCAGAGTTGCCAGGAACCAAGAGGATGGGAGTAGGAAGAAAGAAGGAGAATCTTTTTAATTGGCATTCTTGGAAACTCGGGGCCTGATCTACTGTCTCAGGAGAAGAGGGGTGACCCTGGGGTCATCACCTTCTGGTCCCTTTGTCAGAACTCTGTGAGGTACACACTGCTGTAAGGAAAGATTCTCCCAGGGGATCCATGAATGGGGGAGGGGGCTTTATAGCAAGACCTGTCACAGTGGTGGTGATGGGGTGCCACTAAAGTGAACCCATTAGGAGAAGGTGGTTTAATGGACGGTGTATTTGGATTTGAAGCCCCAAATCCCTGAATTTGTATCTAAGCCCCATAATTTAGGAGCTGCACAACCTGGGGCAAGTCATTTAACATTTCAGCCTCAGTTTCTCGATCTGTAAAATTTGGGGATGGGGACCTGAATTCAATTTCCTTGGAAGTACCTTCTGGCTTACATATTTTATGAGCTGTGGAAGGGCGCAGATTTGACATCCTATGCTACTCCAGAAAGAAAGACCCAACTCATCTGAGGGAGAGTCAGGACAACTTAGAAGAGGGAGGATGGGAGGGTAGATCTTCCTGACAAGCCCAGTTACAAGACCTTGGAACAGATAAGTGAAGGGAGCTGTGGAATTCCCTGCCCCAGAAGTAACCAAGCACAGGATAAATGCCTTATCTGCACTGCTGCTGGCAGGAAAATGGACTAGATGACATCTGGAGGTTCCTTCCAGGACAGAAATTAATAGAAAGGATAAAAGAGGAGAGGGGGTTTCTCCTTTGGGGTGGGAGGGAGGAGAGAGGATGCATTCAATAATCCATCAAAGAATTCTGAGACTCACAGGATAGCATGGTTAGGAGCTGGCAACGGTCTTAGAGATCATTTGGTCCAACCCTCTCTTTACAGATATGGAACTTTAAAGGGGGAAATAATGCACCCAAAATAACATAGACCTGGGATTTGAACGCCTGCTTTCTGAATCAGAATCCAGTGAGCTTATTAGCCTGTCACACCAGTCCTCCACTCTGAGACTCCTTTCTTTTCCCTCCTCACACCCACTCCCCAGTTTTCTCTCATTTTAGAGCAGAGGAAAGTGAGGCTCAGAGCGATTTTGTTCTATAGGGTCCTCACTATTGCCATCCCAGGGAAAACAAAGGAGCTTCTCTGAAGGGCATTGGCCCAGGCTACTGTGAGACAGTCCTCCAGCACCTCTGCCCTGTACACTGTAGGCCAGACCCTGCCAAAACAGGTCCAGATCTCAGGGTAGCCAGAGAGTGGGAATAATATCACTTTATAACTTCCCTCCTTTCTTTGTTCCTGTGTGTCTCTGGCCATCTCTCTGTCTCTTGCCTTTGCTTCTTTTCTCTCCACACACTCCAGCTCGCCATGAAATTAAATGGAACTCAGCAGAGCCTGTGAGTAAAAAGAGAGACAGGGTAGCGTAAAGGGAAGAGAAAGAAATCGTGAGTAGAGGGGGCCGAGGAGCGGGACAGGCGGAGAGCGAGGGAGCGAGAGGAAGTTCTGGTTCGCCGAGTGAGTGAGGGTCTTTGATGAATCCAAAGTTACTGGAACGCAGCGGGTGGAGAGCAGTGAACTCAAGGGCAGACTGAATGATTCCCCCCCCCGCCCCCAGGCCCTTTGTCCCTATCCAGCTGTGCCCTGCGGGGGAGGGGGGAAAAGGGAGGGAGGGTTCGCGTGGCGGGGCCCCGAGGGCCAGCCGCGCTGATTGGCCCGTTGGGCAGCCAGCAGTGGGGCAGGCACGCTCCGGGCCCGGGCCGATAAGATAAAGCGTTCCGAGGGGGGCACACGTCTGGTGGCTCCGGAAATCCCCTGCTGTCCCTGGGGTGGCAAGCAAATATAAGGAAGGGCCCTCCGCCCCTGCCCAAGGAGTCGTGTGCTGGACTTTCAGCCTGCAGCGTTTCTTGTCCTTCCTCTGCTCTACCTCTTTTTCCTCCTCTTCCTCCTTCTCCTCCTCCGTGTTCACCCAACCCAGCGCAGAGAGACCCCAGGAGGCCAGAGCCCGCAGGTCTCCTAAGGCGGGCGGGAGGACGGGAAGGCGGCTCTCGGCTCCGCCCCGGCTGTGCTCTGCCTCTTCCCCTCTGAGCTAGGTAAAACTTTCTCTGGGGGCACCCTGAGGTCACGGGGTGAGGGGCGGCCGGGTATCCTCTTACACCAAGGCAGGTTCCAGGGCGTTTGGACCCTTCCCCACTCCCAGGCGGACTGAGCCCCGGGGCTCCCAGCTGCGGCAGGGGGCAGGGGTGGGCGTCCCGCGGAGATTGATCTTCCTGCCCACTACAGGATGTCCCCCAAGCCCGCCTGCGTGGTGACCAGCGAGCCGTCCTTTCCGAGAGCTTCAGATGCCGCCACCGCCTCAGACGTCGGGCTGTACGCCTCCTGTGCCTTGTCCCTGCCCGGCAGCCCCAGCCCTGCGCCGCCGCGGACCTGCGCCGAAAGCGAGGCCCGCGGAGTTCCCAAGAAGGGCAGGGCTCGGCGCGGGGGTCGCAGCCGGCCCAAGAGCGACGCGGCGCTAAGCAGACAGCGGCGCAGCCGGCGCATGAAAGCCAACGACCGCGAGCGTAACCGAATGCACAACCTCAACTCGGCGCTGGACGCGCTGCGCGGCGTTCTGCCCACGTTCCCGGACGACGCCAAGCTCACCAAGATTGAGACGCTGCGCTTTGCGCACAACTACATCTGGGCGCTGACCGAGACGCTTCGCATGGGGGACCACGGTCTCCGGGGGCTAGGGCTGGGCCTGGGGCTGAGCCTGGCCCCACCGCCTCTCCCTTCTGGGGAGCTCAGCAGCCCGGGCAGTGCCTCCTCCTCCGCCGGCGAGTGGGGCTCCTTGTACTCTCCAGCCTCGCAGGCGGGCAGCCTGAGCCCCACCGCCTCGCTGGAGGAGCCGCCACCCTTGCACTCAGCCGGCTCCCCGGTCTGCCTGGGCCCCGAAGGCCTGTCCTTCCCCGATTTTGTATAGCGGGGCCCAGGAGAGCCTGAGAGGCGAGTGGGCTCTTAGTAACTCCCACGCCCACGCGCGGGCACACACTCTGGGCCACTAGATCTTCTGCCTTCAGGCAGCTTTCCCATTTCAGATTCTTCTTCCACAGCCCCCAGCTTCTTCCAGGTTTGGTGGACTTAAGCATAATCCTTCTTCTCGAGCAATCCAAGAGTCGGCATGCCAAGAAATGTCTGCAGCTTAGCCAACAGGTCCCACCGGGCAAAGAAGACCAGATTAATAGTGCCGGAATCAAATTTACTTCTCATGGCCACATGCTTGTCTGCCTGACCTGCGCTTTGCTGTCTCCTGTCTTTCTCTTTCCTGGTCTGCACCTTCTTCTACCCCTTCCCATTTCCTTATCTCTCGGTGTGTTTCGTCTCTGTGTCTGTTACTCTCGATGTCTGTCTTCCTATGTCTGTCTTGTCCTGTATGTCAGTCTTTTGCTGTCGTTTTGAATGTGTTTCTGTTTCTCTCTTGCTATATCTGTCTCTCTCTCTCTCTCTCTCTCTCTCTCTCTCTCTCTCTCTCTCTCTCTCTCTCTCTCACTCACACACACACACACACACACACACACACACACACACACACAATTTTCATATATCCTAGTGCTTCCCCCCTCCGCTTGGAGTTGCTTTCTTTCCCACTAGGAGAGCCCCGCCCCCCGCCACCCCCCTCCTCACCTCCACTGCTCCTCACTCGCAGCTCCGCTCTTACTCAACGGTAGGAGAAGATGCTCAGCCTTCTTCTCCTCTAGCACTTTCCTGAGCTGCCGCCGGCGATGGCAACAGTCGTGAGGTCTGAACTCCACAGAGCTCTGGGGGCCGAAAGGCGTGTGCTTGCCGCCATCGTTCTGACTTATCCCCGGGGCAGCCCGCCCCCCTTCTGGGTGGCGGAGGTAGAGACCCCAGCGCCGGACCTGGGGTGGACAATATCTCTTCTCGAAATCAGGTCGTGATTTTTATGATGTCTTTGGGAATGATTTTTTTGGGGGTACTCGGACACAGTAAATTATATTAATTTTTCCATTTTGTATTTATTAATATTTCATAGCGGGAATATATATATTGTAAATAAGATTATTTTGACCTCGGTGAAAGCCTTTTGTTGCCAATAAAATAAATGGAAAAGACTGAGCAGGAGCTAATTGACTGAGCGACCGTCAGGAATAAGGGCTGGGTGCAGGGCTTTGAGTCAGAGCTGGGAGGAACTTTAGAAATTATCTGGAGGTGAGGGTTCATGGACCCCTTCACAGGATCATGTGTTTAAATACTTGAAGGAAATGCTAAATTTCAGTTAGAAACTGGAGAAACTCAAGACGATTTCTTTTCCCATCCAAGTTCATGGACTCCCACCTTGTCCCCGGGTTAAACACGTCTAAACTAGTCCAGCTTGTCCACGTTTGGTATATGAAAAAAGGAGACCCCGAGAGGGGAAGGGAATTGCTGAAGGTCACACACTAAGCAGAGTTGAGACTTGAACCCAGATTCTTTGGCTTTTAGAGGATCCCACCTCTGCCCAATGTTAGAGGGGAACATGTGGTTATTCCTTGTGGTGAATTAGAAGGCTTTATGGAAGGGTACATTTAAAGTTGGGGAGGACCTTTTTACAGAGGAGGAAACTGAAGCCCAGAGAGCTGAGATTTGCTTACGGTCACACAGCTAGTAAATGGGAAAGCTAGGATATTAATCTCTTTCTTCTGACTCCAAATCCATGGGTTTTGAGGTCAGATTACTCCCCCACCTCACCACACACACCAATCCCCCAAAAAAATCAAGGTTATTCGGGTTTAGAATAACTGAAAGGCGAAGGGAGAAAGAGGGGACGCTGGAGGAGTAGGCTGTGTTTCTAGGTTAGTGACCTAAGGCCTCTGTCCTAGACGTTTTTCCCAGCCTGCTTTAGGGAGGGAGCACAGGACCTGGAGGCGACTTCTTATGCAAACCCTAGGCTGCTCCTGGGCTGCAGGATCCCTTGGGTTGAAGACTGGAGGATGTGGAGTGTACTTCGGAACCCTATTCTGCTTGGTTTCGAGAAGCTTCAATTCGTTGCAGAGGTCAGTGGGTCACGCCCTCTCCGGAAACCCACCTCCATTTGCTGTTCCTTCCCCACAGCTGGGAATTGCTGTGGACTAGGTCTAGGAGTTTACATCAGTGTTTGCTGATATCAAAGATGGAGTTGGCTTGGGGAGATTATAACCTGTAAGAAACTGTCTTGGTAAGAATTCCCTCGATAAAACCCAAGGCTTCACACACACACACACACACACACACACACACCCCAACCTATCTAGCCCCCAGTTTCTTTCTGGCCTGAAACCCACCGAATCACAAAATGTAAGAGCTTTAAGGACTATCTAAGTCAATCTCTTCATTTTATAGATAAGGAAATTAAGCCCCAGAGAGAAGTGACTTACCCGAAGTCCAACAGCCAGGGAAGCAGGTAGTGTGGTGAGAAGAACCCTGCATCTCTAGTCACAGAAAGGTGGGCTTAAATATTGGATCCATTGATTACCTCTCATATTGGGCAAATCACGTCCTCACTCTGGATCTCAGACCTTCAGGGTCTCTTCCAACTTCAAGTCCCATGGTCATCCCTTGGGATAAGTAACAGGAAAGAGTTTAACTAGGCAATGTTCTTTCTAATAGTCCTGGGTCTGTGGATGCCAAGTCAGGAGCTCTTTCTACAGCACACAACCTCTCTCTCCCCTTCTGCTTAGATCTAAGGGGAGGAGGTTGGGTTTCTTCCTCAGTTTCCCTGACCGGAAAGCCAAAGAGACAGGTGGGACCATTCCACTTGAACTGTTAAATCCTCCTCAAAGGGGATA
Organism: Phascolarctos cinereus; assembly: GCF_003287225.1. Taxonomy (NCBI): domain Eukaryota; kingdom Metazoa; phylum Chordata; class Mammalia; order Diprotodontia; family Phascolarctidae; genus Phascolarctos; species Phascolarctos cinereus. Next base: position 31,188,950 of record NW_027555736.1, on the reverse strand, counting down.
ATAGATTTAGAGTTAGAAGGGACCTTTGAGGTCATCTATGTGTCAGCATTTAACACAGTGCCTGGCATATAGTTGACACTTAATAATGTTAATAATAAATGTTTATTAACTGACTGATTCAACCCCTTCATTTTACAGTTGAGGAAACTAAGGCACAGGGTTTCTTTTTAAAATAACTTGTTAAAAGTGACTCAGATACTAATAGCGATGGGATGTAAATTAGGGGTTGCTGAATCCAAATTCAGCATTTTTTGCAGTGCACTACCTTGCCTCAGACTTGGGAAAGAAGGCATCCTCCACCCCAATCTACCTTCAGACTCCAAGGTCAGCTGATGGAGGATGGAGAGAGGGGAAGACAGAGAGGAATGAGAGGATTGACACAATGAAGGTCTTATGGTGTTCTGGGGCCTAGTTTGGAATATTTCCATTTGGAGGAGGTGAGAGTAATCAAGAGAGTATATTCTCTGTTTCTCTTTGTGTCTCTCTTCTCTTGTCTCCCCTCTCCTGTCTCCTCTCTCTGCTCTCCTCCTCCTCCTCCCCAAGTCACCTACTAACCAAAGAGAAGATAGATTGCCTTAATGAAGAGCTGGATTTGGGAGGGAAGAGGGGATGGCAAACATGGGAATAAAGGGAGGTGTTGTTTAATTCTTACGGATTTAATCAGGAAGCAGGAGATTAATGACTTCTTGGTGGCCGCTGGCTGTGCTCAGGTGTAGTGTCAGGGCCAACTTTCCTTCCACCTGCAGCCCCATGCCTGAAGGCAGGTGTGTGGCCTGGTTTCGCTTGGGGGGGGGGGATGAGCTCCTATTGGCAGAAAATGGAAAAAGGAGGCTTTCTCTGGTGGAATTCTGTAATGTAAAGCCCCAGTTCACCACCACCACTTCCCCTAATCTTCTGGAACCTCTCGGAAGCTGTCTTGCCTGGAAGAGAGGAGTACTTGAAACTGTCGTCCAGAATTGTAGATGTATAAACTTTGCACTGTTCCCCCAAGCAAGTAGAAGCCATTAAGAAAACTTTCATTAAGGAATCATTATTCACCTGATAAATACAAGTTGACCTTCTGCCCCTTCCCCCCTTTATTTAATTTAACTAACTAGGAGGTTGCTTAACTTCTGAAATGCAGTAGGGCGACCACTTCTGGGAATGGGGGTGGGGGATCAAAAGAGAGAGTCTACTTACAGTGGTTCTCAAAATGTGGTTGGGGTCCTATAGGAGGCTCCCTAGACCTCCCTCAGGTCAAAACTATTTCCATAATAATACTTGGATGTTTTCATTTCTAATGAGGTTTATCAACAGACTAACAACATAAACAAAGCTCTTCGGATTGTAGCCATTCCCACCTCCTCAATAAACTCTAATAGCTCCCTATCACCTCCAGAATCAAATATAAAATTTTTGTTTGGCATTCAAAGCCATTCACAACCTGTCTCCTGACTACCTTTCCAGTCTTCTCAAACCTTACACCCCTATCCCATCTAGTGACACTGGCCCCCTTGCTGTAACTTGAACAAAGTACTCTACCTCCTGAATCCAGATATTTTCACTGACTGCCCCCCATAGTCAGAACGTTCTCCCTCTTCACTTTGGCCTTCCTGACTTCTTTCAAATCCCAGCTAAAACCCCGTATTCTTCAGGAAACCTTTGCTGATTCCCCTTAATTTTAGTGCCTTCCCTGTGTTGAGCATTCCCAGTTTATCCTTTATATGGCTTGTTTGTACACAGTTGTTTACATGTTGTCTTCCCCCTCCACTCTGAGGTCCTTGAGAGCAGGAACCATCTTTTACCTTGCTTTGTATTCTGGGCTCTTAGGAGGCACTATATAAATGCTTATTCCCTTTCCCCTCGCCCTAATAGGGACTTAATACATTTTTATTGACTGACTAGAAATGGCTCCTGAGACCAAAAAAGTTTAACAACTGGTCCAGCAGAAAGAACTCTGAATAAGATACCATGTCACCTAGGTGCCAACCCCAGCTCTGCTACCTGCCTAAAACAGTTCAACGAGTATTTATTCAGCACCTACTGAAACCACAATCCCTGCTTTGAAAGAGAATCAATCCTCTTGGAAGAAAGGGAGCAGTATGTCTACAAATAAGCATAAAGTACTTAACGAAGTAATGGGGAAGTGAAATCAATGATTCTCTAGTTTATAATAAAAACAAATTAGGTAGGGAGAGAGAGAATCAATGACTTGGAGAAACAGGAAAGTTTTCTTGTAAGGAGTATCACTTCAGCTGAGCCTTGAAGTGAGCTAGGGATCTCAAGAGGCTGAACAGGGAGTGAAGGAGAGCCTTCCAGGAATAGAGGTCAGCTTGTGCAAAGGCAGGGAGATGATGGGCAAATTATTTCCCCTCCCTGGGCCTCAGTTTCCCTCTCTGTACAATGATAGATTGGGACTTTGAAGATCCTTCCTGGATCTAAACTAGGATCTCATTAGTCTTTCAACAACCCTGAGATAAGACCCCTCTTTCCTTATTCCTTTCACTGAAGAGTAGTCTGGTACAATGCCATTTGGGGAACAGAAGAGGAAGCTGCTTTCATATTTAAAATAACAGGTAACATTTTGAAAGTGTTTTAGGGTTCCCCCACAACAAGAATGTAAAAGAAGGAGAGCATAGAATTTTAGTCTTCATTTTTACAGACAGAGAAACTGAGTCTGAGAGATAATGAAATTTGCCCAGAGTTCTTTGCAGCTTGGGGAGCCAAGCCTTGGACCTAGGGATCCTGACTCCCAAGGCCAGTGCTTTTCCCCCAAGACTGCCTCTCTTTAAATGCAATCGAAAACAACCAGGGCCAAGATAATAGTTTGGAAATTCCCTTGATTTCTTCCCCAGGAGGTACTGTCAGCTTGAAGGCCACGGATCTGGAAAACTTCTGTGCTAGCCAATCAGATCTGCCAACTCAAACCCTAGCTGAGAAATAGGGCCTCCTTAAGAACAGCGGCCCCTTGTCCTCCCTGGGCCCTCTGGCCACCCCAGACGACAGCCACACACAGCAGCCCCACGTGCATGCCCCATTCTGGCTGGTTCCCAGTGATATGACGGGAAACCCTCGCTAGAACACCATGCCGGAGCAGGTGTCTCCCACACTGCATCAGGTCAGTGGAGTCCCTGAGTTGGGTCACCACCTAGTTCTAACCCCCAAACCTTTGTGTGCTCCTCTAACATTCAGAAAAACAGAGCTTGAATGTGGTATCGCACCTCCTCCTCCCTGGTTTCCTGCAGGTAGATTTATGGGGCTCTATCCCACCCACCCACCCCCTTTCCTCTAGCCCAGCCTGAAGGACAAAGCAGCCGAAGGTCTATTGGAATGCTAATGGCTTGGCGCCAGGTCCGCCGCCGGCCAGCTAGAGGGGGAGGGAGGGATTCTGGAACAAAGACCAGCCGGGGGCTCCAAGAGCCCCGGGGGTACACGTGACCCCAACCAGCGTGCCTCCAAACCTTCTAACAGCCACCCGGCAGTCAATCCCTTTGGGAGCAAGGGCAGGTCGCCTGGTCTCGCCGAGCCTTAATCTTCTCATCTGGCTAATAGGGATAAGTGAGCATGAAATGAGACAATAGTAGGTCTAAGCTTCCGTAGCGCTACAAGGTTAACAGAGCGCTTTACTTCCACCAAATCTACAAGCTAGGTAGTGTGTTACTAAACCAAAGCCCCGAAAGATTCAGTGAATTGTCCCAGGTCACGAAACTAGTAAGTACCTGAGCCGGGATCGAGCCCTAGAGTCCAGACTCCAGATGCAGTGCTCGCTACCACTGTATCCTATTACTTCTTAATAAATGCTTCTTAGTTGAATGGTTGGTGGTTTCGTGGAAAGGAGCTTTACAAAGGCTCCGGTAGCGAACAAATCTCGAGGTTAGACAGGTTCTGGGGACTACCTGGAGAGTTCTTTGGTTGCCCCGGAGGGGCCTTCTCTTCAGAAGGACTGGAGAAGAGGTGGGTGTGAGCCCTCAGGAGTTGGTGCTGGGGGAAGGGGGGAGGGAGGAGGAGGCGGGGAAGTGGAAATAACCCGCCGCATGTGGCCCCTAGGCAAAGTTGGAGGGGACCTGGACCTAGCGCCCAGTCCCTGCGACCCAGGACGCTGCCTTCTTTCCTCTTCCTTGCCCTCACGGTGAATAACCGAGCTCCAAGGCCCAATAGCCTAGCCTCTTGGTTCCCGGGCGGGCCCCTACCTCTTTCTGCCCTGGCTAGCTTTGCAAGGAACTGGCGTCGTGCCCCTGGCCATGGTGCTGAAATGGAGTTTCAGTCGGCGAGCCAGAGGAGCAGATGGCTTGCTTGACTCTTGCTTCTCCGCAGTAGCCAGAGTAGCCCAAGCAGCCCCTCTCCTTCCCCTTTCCCCCTAGTTCCACAGCCAATTCACCGTGATTCGCCCCACCTCCACTCCCGCCAACATCCAGGGCACGGAAGAAATAGCTGCTTCCGGCACTGGAGTGAAGGCGGGGCCGTAGAAAGAACTGGAGCTCAGTACTTGGAGTCAGGAGAGGTTTTAATGTGTTCTCTTCGGCAGTCCTTTGACCGCCGAACCCTAATCTCCTCGTCTGCAAAATGGGGGAATGATATTTACACCATCTACTTCACAATTAGTGAAGAAAGTGCTTTGTAAGCCTTGAAGTACTCTAGAAATAGGATTTCTTAATGAAAAGAGCGCTGGCCCGAGATTCCGGGCACTTAGATTTTTGTCCTGCCCGGTCACTAATTCTCTGTGTGACCTTGTGAGTAAGTGTTTTACCTTCTTTGAGCCTCAGTTTCCTGCTCGTTGAATGAGGAATTAGACTATCTCTGAAGTCTCTTTCAGCTCTGGGATTCTACAGAGGATAATCTAGGTCGTGCTGGGTCCTCTGCTTGTCCCTGGTTTCAGGATATATAGGCTATTATAGAGTAGTGCACCTTTAGGATTAGGTTTATAGTATTTCTGGAGTTAGAATCTCTGGCTACTAATCCTGGTTATGCTATTTAACAGGGGTGTGGCCTTCCTGGTACAAGGAAAGAGCATTGAACATAAAGTTTAAGAGAAGCTGAGTTCAAATCCTGACCCATTTACAACCTATGTGACCTTGTGTAAGTCCCTTATATCCTCTGCGCCTCAAAGAGGTAAAATAAGGGGACTTGACAAAATGACCCCTAAAGTTATTTGTTTCTTTCTTTTTTTTTTTTGAGTGAGAGTTTTTATGTATTAAGATCTACTGTATTAAGTCCCTTCTTTTAGGTGCCAGACTCAAGATGAAGAATAAGAAATACATTTTTTGAACACAGGCAATGAAATTGTTTCCATTGGCTGCATATTTGTTACAAGGGCATAATTTTTCTTTTTTCTTTTCCAGTGGAGGGAGGTGGGAAGGGGGGGAATAAGGAAAGAGTTGCAAAAAGTAAATAAAGAAAAAAATGACATTGAGGCCTCTTTTTTCTAACGCAGAGAACAGATGGAAGACCAAAGGAATCACAGACAAGTAGGACAGACTTCATAGCTATAGATTGAACTCAAAAACTGTACATAATAGAGACTTTCTGTTTCATATATAATCCTTTTTCTATTCTACTGTGTCTAAGGAAATTCTCACTTTGTTTGGTGTTTGTTATGTTCAATATAAAAACAGAACAAAAAAAAAGTCTAACTCCCCTCTCCTCTTGGAACCTCACTTTCCTAAGACGAAGATGAAAGAATTGGGCTATATGGTCCCTTCCAGCTCTAAATCTTGATTCTCTGCACTGTCACTTCAGGCCTTATCACATTCAGCATTTTTAGCTTCCTCATGCCCTCCATTACACACAAGTGCACACATATTTTGTCAGCACAACATCTTTATAAGAAACAGACCTTAATGGTGAAGAGTCCTACCTGTTGGCAAAGAAGTAGTGGACAAAGAAATCCATCCATAAGCATTGATTACGCACTTATTATGTGCCTAGCACTATGCTAAGCAATGGGAGAAACAAAGAAAGGGAAAAAATCAGACTTTGCCTTCAAGAAACATACATCGCAATGAAAGAGACTGTGTTGCTGGCCATGATCTAGGTGTTTTAGGAATAACTTCTATAGGAAAGACAAAGACTCCTGAGGTAGATGAGGCAAGCTCATTTGTTATACATTCTTGCAAGAAGCAGGTGTGCTGCTAGAGGCAGACACACACTACAGAAGTGAAGGCAGGCAGTTATATTCCTATCCCGAAATGCCAGATCCCTCACTTGTTTCCCCATTGGCTGGATACTTCCAGGTGTAATGCACTCCCTTCTCACTACATACAACATTGTGCCTAGAATCAGGTTAATCCTCCCCCCCCAGAAGTTAATATGTGTAAGCTCATTAAGCATGCTCACATTAGTCAAGCTTTAACCTTTGTTTTACTTTCTTCACTTCTAACCACACTACTAATGTCAGCAGGTTTTGTCTATCTCTGGGTAGTATTGTTAAAAATAACTCTTGAACAAGACCACTCCTTCTACCCTTGTGACAACTTTTGAATTCTATTGTTAGTACCACTTCTCTACATCTACTAAAAGATAATTCCTTATACTTTACAGATGGACCTGCGGAGGCATGAATTAACCCACACACATACACCCACAGTGCCCGTGGGACTTTTGTGAGCAAGGAAGTTTTGGTGTAGACCTGGGACATCAGGTCTTTGCCTCCAGGTGAAATGCTTGTGGTTCCTTTGAGCAAGAAGGATATAAAAACAGTTTTTAGGATTTTGTCAGAGAGCTCCCCAGTTCTCAGTAAGATGATGTGTATGTAAATAGGCATAAATAAGTAATAGAAAAAGCAATAATAGCAACTATAGAGCAATTTAAAGTTGGTGGGCTATTTTACATATATTATCTCATTGAATCCTCACAACAACCCAGAACTAGGTGCTATCATTATCCCCATTTTGCAGATAAGGAAACTAAGGCAAGAAAGATTAAATGACTTGCCCAGAGTCACACAGCTAGTGTGCGACTGGAGCTATATTTTAACCTCTGCTTTCCTGATTCCAAATTCAGCACATTATCTACTCTTCAACGTAGATGGGGAAAGCCACTAGCAGCTGGAGGCATAAGAAAAACAGTCCTTCAGAAGATGGCATTTTAGGCAAGTCTTGAAAGAACCAGGGATCCAAAAAAAGGAGAGGTTAAGAGGGAGAGCACATCAGGTATAGGGGATAGTCTGTGGAATGGCAGAAAGGTGGGAGATAGAATATCATTGATGGGGAACAAATCTGAGAGTGTTTAATGGGAGTGAGCAGTTCTGGAAAGATGAAATAAAGCCAGATTGTGGAGGAATTTAATATTGATTGATTGATCTGAAAGTTATGCCACTCTCCTTGCAACACATTAGTGACGCTTAAAATACAAGTAACATTTTCCTTTTTAAAGATGAGAAAGGGGAAGCCCAGAAAGGTTAAAATCACAAGCTTGTAAGTGGTGGGGGCAAACTTGAACCTCGATATCCTTACTCTACTACATCCTTTGATGTTTTACTGGAACCATGACTGTTCTTTTAGGTCTTTATTCCTTCATGTCCATACTAGGCTGATGATGACAGTAATTTTGGTCATTTATTATTATTCTTGCAAAGACAACCCATATAGAGGTCCAATCTTCACCTTACTCTCTCCCTTAGGACACTCTACAGGAGGGAGTGGGCTCAGAGTTACTTCTCCCATCTTTCCAGGAAGATGGGACTTAACTCCATTCTTAAGGTACCTCTGTAATTAGGCCAGAGAGGAGACTAGGGTCTCGTGACTTTCCAACACCAGACCATATATGGAGTCTAAACCTACCTGAGTGGTGAGTCCAAAGGCAGGAGGAATCCAGGGCTCAACTTTCTTTCTGCATGTAAGCAGGTCATTTACCTTCTTTGAGGCCATTTCCTTGTCTGTAAATGAAGAGAGAGCTCTACTTTCACAGTACTTATGGTTTAGTTAGGGAGGCAGGGCTACCATGGGTTAAATAAGTGTAATATTGTGGTCCATGGGTGCTGTAGGCATTCAGACAAAGGAGAGATAAAAAGGGCTAGAGCAGGGGTGGGGAACCTGTGGCCCTGTAATCAGGGAAGAGAATGAGTTCAACTGGTGTCTATGCTACTTGCCTTTTAGGAGGAGTTGTGAGGAAAGTGCTTTGTAAATCTCAAAATCCTCAACAATGGGAACTAGCATTGTTATCCTTCCACTCTCACGTCTCACACTTACTCCCCAGAAACACAGATTCTCAGAGTTGGAAAGGGCCTCCAAGACCATCTAGTCTAATGGATATAAAGAATCCCCTCTACACCAAACCCGAGAGTTGGTCCAAATCCTGCTTGAAGACCTCCACTGAAAGTGCATCTACTGCCTCCTAAGGCAAGCTAGTCCACTTTTGGACAGCTCTAACATTAAAAGGGTTTCCTTGACATCAAGGTAAAATGTTCCACTTTAGCAGCTTCCTCCCATATTCTAGCTCTGCCCTTTGGTGAAGACGTTTCTTCAGGTTTTTGAACACAGCTACATCTTTTCTTCTCCAGGATAAACACTCCCAGTTCCTAGTACCAGGTGGTCCTCAGAAGGCATAATCAGGAGGCTGTTCCTCATCCTGAATATCCTCCTCTGGACATTTGCCAACTTATCAATACCCTTCCTGAAATGTGACTCCAAAAACTGAAAACAAAACTTCAGCTGGGGACTGGTTGGGGCACAGCACAAGCAGGACCAAATCCTCCCCAGTCCTGACCATCATGTCTCTTTTGCATCAGCTTTCTTGGCTACATCATCATTGACTTACATTGAGTTGTTTTTTCATTTATTTATTTATTTATTTTTAGTTTCCAACATTCACTTCCATAAGATTTTGATTTTTGAATTTTCTCCCCCATCCTGTTCTCCCTCCTCCCCAAGACAGTGTACAGTCTGATATAGGCTCTCCTTATACATTCATATTAAACATATTTTCACATTATTGATGACGTAAAGAAGAATTAGAACTAATGGGAGGAACCACAAGAAAAAAGAAACAAAATAAGACAACAAAAGAAAAAGAGAGAGCAAATAGTCTGCTTCCATCTGCATTCTGATTCCGAAGTTCTTTCTCTGAATGTGGATAGCATTTTCCATCATGAGTCTTCTGGAGTTGTCTTAGATCCTTGCAATCCTGAGAAGAGCTAAGTCTATCAAGGTCAATCATTTCACAATGTAGCTGTTACTGCGTATGATGTTCTCCTGGTTCTGCTCATTTCACTCAGCATCAGTTCATTCAAGTCTTTCCAGGTTTTTCTGAAGTCTGCCTGCTTATCATTTCTTATAGCACAATAGTAACTTACATTGAGTTTAGAGTCTACTAAGAACCCCAGGTCTTTCCCCAGGAAATGTTGTCTAGCCATGCCTCCTTTATCTTGTACCAATGAAATGAATTTTTGGAACTGACAAATAAAATTTTTATATATTTTCTCTACTAAATTTTATCTTATTAGATTCAGCCCAACATTCTCATCTGCCAAGATCCTTTTTGGGGGGGAGTGGGTGGGCTCTGACTGGTTTCCAAATGTGTTGGCAATCCTTCCTTTTTTGGAGTCGTCTGCAAATTGATCATGGTGCTATCTATGCCTTTATACAAGTGATAAAAAAAAAAAGGTAAGCTTTTGTTTAGTCATTTCAGTTATGTCTGACTCTTCATGACCCCATTTGGAGTTTTCTTGGTAAAGATACTGGAGTGTGTTATTTCCTTCTCCAGCTCATTTTAGAGATGGGGAAATTGTGGCACACAGCATTAAGTGACTTGCCCAGGGCCACACAGCTAGTAAGTATCTGAGGCCAGATTTGTACTCAAGATGAGGCTTCCTGACTCCAGACCTGGCCCATCTCAAGTGGGACCTTTTGGATCCTGCAGATTGATGATATCGATGATTATGATGATGAATAGTTAATATTTATATAACTCTTACTATTTGCTAGGCACTTTCCTAAGCACTTTAGATTTATTACCTTATTTGATCTTCATAACAACTCTGGGAGGTAGATGCTATTGTTATCCCAATTTTATGGATGAGGAAACTGAGGTAGATAGAGGTTAAGTGATATTCCTAGGGTCACACAGCTAGTCAGTGTTTGAGGTCAGATTTGAACTTGTCTTCCTGACTCCAGGCTTTGGGCTCTAGACATGTAACACCAATCAGGAACAATGAATCTCTCAGAGCTTAAGGGTTCAAAAACCCCAATTCATTTAATAAAATTATATTCAAATGCTCCCTTGCCCAAAAGCAGTTAAAAAGAAATCCAGGAAGGGAAAAGGCTATGTCAAAGAAGAGCTCTCAGCCCAAATCCTAAAATTTACTTTTAATTCTTGTCCGAGAAGCCCATAGCTGGGTCCCAGGTCAGATCACCTGGGAACAAAGTTAACTCCAACTGTACCAGGTCTGTAGCCCCTGCTTCCTTGCTCATAGACAGTCTTGACTGGTGTTGTGGAAATGTAAGGGCATTAGCCCATGCCTCTCCGGTTCCACTAGTCCCCTGGCTCACAATACCAGGTAATTTGTCGTTTGGGGTCTGGGACTGGCTTAGAGAGACTGAACTGAGGAGGAAAATTTGAATTCTGGAGGTGTCAGGACTGCTTTCTGAAATAAGTTTACTGTCTTTCTTCTTCCCTTGGAGATTTAGGATGTCTGGGCCCTGGGCCTGGCAGCATGCAAGGGAAATTTACTGCTTCTGGTGAGAGCTAGTCCCTGCCTCAGGGTCTTGAATGCATCTTTTTCCCCTTTGCCTCCACATTATTAGGTTAATCATTGCTTGAATCGGTTGCCATGGTTTGTGCAAACCCATGGTGACTCCAAAATGAAGGCTGAAAGACTTCATCCCCATTTATCTTCCCTGAGTGCTGGGGAGGGCTGTCATTGGGTCCCTCTATACCAGAGCTCTCCTACCACCTTCCTGACAGAGTCCTTGCATTCCTACTAAGAGAGGAGTAAACAGGTGGCCATTTCATGTGTGGCAGGATTGAAGAACTACAAGGTATCTTAGAGATCATTTAATCCAAGTGCCTCAGTTTACAGAGGAGGTAATTCAGGTCCAGAGAGGAAAAAGATTACACAGCCAGCAACCAGCAAATTGGGGATTTAACCCAGGTCATTAGATTCTGCATCTGCTATGCTGGTTTCCACTAAGCTCTGATTGAGAGTACAAGAGGAGGGTTCTAGAAATCCTGCACCATCCCCATACTACCAAAGGCAGTTGACTATCTGTCTTTGCCCCCAGTGGCACAGAAACACAACAAACACACAGGAATTATAATTCCTGTCCTGATTTTCAGAGAGACAGGTGCCACACATGGGGCCTCTTTTCCTCATAATGTGCGGAAAGACAGAAGGATAATCAATTTTATCTGAAAAAAATCTGTCTGCTATTTAGGAACAGGACACAGTTTTTTTTTTCTTTTCTTCCTGTGTGCAATAGAATTTATAACTGAAACAGATCTGTGAAGCCATTTAGCCTAATTCTGTTTTACAGAGAAGGAAACTGTATTCCAGAATGGTGAAGGTCACACAGTGAGTTTTGGCAGAGCCAAGATCCCCAGATCTGTATTTCAAATCTAGTTCACTTTCCACTACCTTTCACTGACTGTCTCCTAATGGTCATGGTACCTTATACTTACATCACCCTTATGCTTTTCAGTGTGTTCTTCCATCCATCATAACAGCCCTAGGGTGGAGGCAGGGCAGTTCTTATTCTTTTTCGCAGAAGATAAATAAATACTTCATTCACTTGGTCCTTCCTGTGTAAATGGTCAGGCCAAACTCTTTCGAGTAATTACAGATCTCTTCCAGAAAGTTCTGCAATGTTCCAAAGCTTGAGGCAAGCACAATGATATCAGCAAACAAGAGCAAATGGATGACCTTACCAAGCCCAGGAATTCCCTCTTCAATTTGGACTCTGAAATGGATGTCTGCCATCATAGTATGAACTACACATCAAATGGAAAAACTGGATCCCAGGGTACTTAAGCGGCATGTCCAAGGCTTACAGTGTTAATTGGCAAGAGTGAACTAAGGCTCCGCAAACAGAAAACAATGAAGTGGGAGTTTTGGATTCAACTGGACAGTGTTCTAGAGGGGTTCAGAGAAGGGAGAGATCATGGAGGACTGGATGGAGTAGTAAGGGAAGACTTCCTGGAGGGGGACCTTGGGCTGGGCCTGGAAAGAGGGCTATGCTTTGGATAAAAGGAGGAGAGAAGGTAAGGTGGGATGGGAGGTGGGGTTTGAAGAAAAAAGCAGGGGCAAAAGCCAGAAGGGGAATCTCTTTGTAATCTGTATACCCTGAAGAGCTGCTCTCCTATCATTCTCTTCTAAAGCACATTATAGGTTTCTGAGGGTTTTTAAATTTGTCTTCTTTCTGCTTAGGAGTCTGGAGCCCTGGGCTCCATACTTTATCTGCCACTTACTGTATAAAAGTCTCTTCTGCTTTCTGGGCCTCAGTTTTCTTGTCTGTAAAATTAATTTTTTTTCATCTTTAAAGTACCTTCCAGCACTAAATCTTAAGCTTCCTTATCTCTCCTGCTAAGTAGTTGCGGTTTACCCCCATCTCCACAAATCTCTATAACACTGGCAAGCTCATCCAGGGAGCTCTCCGCCTCATTTTCCTGGCTCACCCCACCAGCTGTCAAGGAGCCAAGAGCCTAGAAAGTTTTGATGCCTCTTCCCAAGCTCTTTTTCCTAATCCTGCTGCCTTCTCCCAGCTGATAGGACACTGAACAGCGGGGTTCAGGATCTTAGGCAAGAAGACTTGAGAGCTAGAGGTGGGGCAGTCTAAAATGCCCCCTCCAACCTGTACCCCTGCCCCAATCAGTCTGTAACCTGGTGGGTAAGTTACTTCTCTCCCTCTAGCTCCTGACCCCCTTTCCTGTCCCTTCCACCCACCCCCCACTTTAAATTGAGCCGGAAGCCCCCTGAGCCTCCTCCCCCATTTCCACACCCACCCCACCCCTTTCTACAGTGTGGAATCATGGAGCAAAAGGGGAGGTTGAACCCTGGGCTGAATTCCAAGGGCCCTCTAAATAATTTACCGAATCCTCTATGGGGCCCAGGTGTCCCATTGCCCCAGCAAGGAGGGGGCCTGAAACCCCCTGACTGGAAGGGCAACGAATTGGGATCCTTTCACAGGGGGTCAGAATTCAAAAGCCTCCCCACTTCTTTCTTCCCCCCTTCTTCTTCCAGCTCTAATGACAATCCAAAGAGCTCCTGATAGGGTTTTAAAAGATGCTCCTTCATTCACTGTCCACCAAGCATAAAAATCCAGCTCATTTGTCCCCATTATTCGCCTTAACGGCCTCACGGGCCTCGGGGCTGCAGCCTCAAACTTGTCACTCACTTTCAACTCCCTTTTGTTGGAGTCTTCTTTATTTCATTCTTCTGTGTCTCCCACTGAATCCTGCCCCCCCCAACCCAAATCTCCCCCACCCCAGTCCTCTATCCTCATCCTTCTCTTCCCTCCCACCTCCTCCCTCCACCACTCCCCAGCTTCCCTAACCACATAAAATGAAAATGAAACACAGATAGAAGAGTCTAAGAGTCTCTTTAAAATCCCAGTATCCCTCCTTCTCTGCTTCCTTACACACACACACACACACACTCCCTCTCTCTCTCTCTCTCTCTCTCTCTCTCTCTCTCTCTCTCTCTCTCTCTCACACACACACACACACACACACACACACACACACACACACACTCCCTAAGAACCTACAACCTACAGTCCAGCTACAATCCTTACACTGTATCCAAGCTCACAGCTCTCACCTCGAGTCAATTGCAGCTTCTCATCTCTTGTGATTTTTTCAGCCCTTTCTTTCTGGAAGTCTTCCAAAGAGGGTCTAACCAAAGTGCAGGCTGCTTGCCTCTGGATTGAATGACATTCTGTGGGTGCTGAAATAGTGCTTGGGTTGTCCTTCCCTTACCCCTTGTGCTTGATGGAGACTGAAACCAAAGGGTCCAAGAATCAGAGCTGGAAGAGACCCTAGCAGACACAGAAGCATGGATTTAGAGTTGGAAGAGGATTTGGTGGTCCTCAAGCCCAATCTCTTCATTTTACAGTTGAGGAAACTGAGGCACAGAAAGGTTAAGTGATTTGCCTGGCATCACACAGGCTACGAGCATTGCAGTTGAGATTTGAACCCACATCCTCTGACTTGAAATCTGGCTTTCTCCCTCTCTGTGCTTATAATTGCTGTGCCTCACTGCCTAGGAGAAATGGAGTCTCAGATCTAGAAGGAGCCTGAACTCTTCTAGTCCAACTCAAACACAAAGCATAAATCCCTTTTACATCATTTCTGATGAAGGGTCATCCAGCCTTCATGTAGGGCATTTGGAATCAAAGGATCAGGTTTTGAATCTTTGCTTTAGTGCTTTCTAGTTTAAAAAAAAGGAAAGAAGGAAGGAAGGAAAAAAGGGAGGGAAAAAAGAAAGGAGGGAGAAAGGAAAGAAAGGACAGGAGGAAAGAAGGAAGGGTGGAGGGAAGGAAGGAGGAAGGAAAGGAGGAAAAAGGGAGGAAGGAAGTATTGAATAAGCACCCACTGTTTCCTGGGCAGTATACTAAGCACTTTACAATTATCTCATTTGATCCTCACAACAACCCTGGGAAGTAGGTGCTATTATTATCCTCATTTTACAGTTGAAGATACTGAGGTAAAGGCTAAGTGTCTGACACTAGATTTGAGCCCAGATCTTCCTGACTCCAGGCCCAGCACTCTATATACCGTACCCCTAGGTTGTATGACCTAGGTTAGATGGTACAGTGGACACAGCCTAGGACTTCAAATCAGGAATACCTGAGTTTAAATCCTGCCTAAGACACTCAATAGCTGTGTGACTCTGAATAAAGCAATGAACTTATCTGTGCCTCAATTTCCTCATCTTTAAAATGAGGCTAATAGTAACCCTCACCTCTCTGAGTTGTGAGGATCAGGTAACATGTAAAACGCTTTGCAAACCTTAAAGCACTATATAAATGGTAGCTATTCTCAGTATAATTTTAATGTTATCTTTTTATTCTGAATTTAACCAACAACCAAAAAATAGTGAGTGAATAAAAAAGTACTTTTATGCCATACACTTTTTCGTACATAAAGTAGAACAGAGATTATCTGTGAAACTATGAATCTCTCTTATGTACAGCTCACTTTTCTTTTAAACATGTAATACATTCAATATGACTTTTGAAGCTGCCCTGTTTCTCTATGTTTCCCTCTGAACTTCTTTCCATTCCCTTCTGTGCATTTTTAAAATGTACAATGACCCTTTTTTCTTTTTTTTCTTCCTTTTTGGGGCAACCCTATTGCTTGTACCCTCTTTTTCTCCAATCTCCCTAATAAAAAAAAAAGAAAAAGAAAAACACAATCTTTATAACAAATATGCATAGTCAAGCAAAACAAATCCATACATTTGCCATGTTCAAAAACGTACTTCTCATTCTGTACCTTGGGTCCAGGTGGGTAGCATGCTTTGTCATCCGCCTCTGTAGATACGTTTGGTCATTAAATTGATCAGAATTCTCAAATCTTTCAAAGCTGTTTTTCTTTACCATATTGTTGTTATGACATAAATTGTTCTCCTGGTTCTGCTTACTTTGCTCTGAATCAGTTCATACAAGTCTTCCCGGATTTCTCTGAAACCATCCCTTTCATCATTTCTTTCTTTCTTTTTTTGGAGCACGAAGGTCTGGGTCTGGAGGACCCAAATATCTTTATTTTAATTTTATTTTATTTTATTCCACTTAATAGTATTTTATTTTTTCCAACTACATGTAAAGATAACTTTCAGTATTAACTTTTGTTAGATTTTGAGTTCCAAATTTTTTTCTCCCTCCTCCTCTCCTTCCCCACCCCCTTTCCCAAGATGGCAAGCAATCTGATATAGGCTATACATGTACAATCATATTAAACATATTTCCACATTAATCATGTTGTAAAAGAAGAATCAGAACAAAAGGGGAAAACCATGAGAAAGAGCAAATAGTATGCTTCATTCGATAGTTCTTTCTCTGGATGTGGATAACATTTTCCATCATGATTCTTTTGGAATTGTCTTAGATAATTGTATTGCTGAGAAGAGCTAAGTCTGTCAAAGCTGGTCATTGCACAATCACAGTGTTGTTACTGTGCACAATGTTCTCCTGGTTCTGATCACTTCCCTTTCATCCTTTCTAACGTTGAATATAATATCCATAATTGGTTCAGCCATTTCCCAATGGATGGGCACCCTCTTTGTTTCCAGTTCCCTGAAACAACAAAAAGAGTGCTATGTTTTTACATATTCGTTACAAGTGTTTTTCAGAATAGCTCCTCCAACAGTGTACTAGTTTACTTGTCTTCCTCTATTCTCTCCAACAATTGTCATTTATTGTTATTTTAATTTGCATTTCTCTAATTATTAATGTTCTGGAGCATTTCTCATATGACTGTTGATTGCTTAGATTAATATCTGTCATTGCTATGAATCAGCTCTTTATATGTCTTATGTATCAGAGCTTTGTAAAAAAAAAAACTTGCTATATTTCCCCCAATTATCTCTTTCCCTTCTTAGTTGAACGTCATTGTTTTGGTTTGTGCAAAAACTTACCAGTTTAGTATAATCAAAATTGTCCATTTTACTCTCTGTTTTTCTCTTTGTAAAAGATATTTTCTTCCTTGCTCCTTTACTCTGCTTTGATGTGCCTTTTTATATCTAGTTCATGTATCCATTTGGAGTTCATTGTGGTAGATGGTATGAGATCTTAATTTAAACCTAATTTATGCCAAGCTGCTTTCCAGTTTTCCCACCAGTTTTTTCAAAAGTGAGTCCTTACTTCAGTAAGGGTAATTAATTATTTTGATTAATTTTTAGTTGATTCTCTGGGGTTCTCTATGTATATTACTATGTCATCTGCAAAAAATTGATAATTTTGTTTCCTTTTTGCTTATACGATTTCCTCAATTACTTTTTCTTGTCATTGTTATAAGTAGCTTTTCTAGTACTATGTTAGTAGTTGTGGTCTTTGGGTTCCTCAAACACTATATTACTGTGTTACTTTCCTTCTGTATATTGAGTACCTAGTCTCTTCCTCTGGTTGGGTTTTTTATTAATTTTTTTTCATTGAAAAATCATTTATTTACTCTTTCTTTCACCTCCCTCCACCTAATCACCAGAGTGAAAAAAAAAATCTTTGTTAACAAACATGCATAGTCAAGCAAAACAAACTCCCATACAGTATTGGCCACGCCCAACAACCTATATCTCATTCCACATATTTACCAAATCACTTCTCTGTTAGGAGGTAAACAGAATTTTCTGTCATTGGTCCTCTGGAATCATGCTTGGTCATTGTGTTCATCAGAGTTCTTAAGTCTTTCAAAACTGCTCATTATCTTATGAATTGTTTTCTAGTTCTATTCATTTTGCCTTCATTGGTTTCACTTTTTTGTTTTTACCAATACCGAATAATTTTGATGATCGCTGTTTTATAGTATTAAATTTTGAAATCTGCTGCTAAATCCCTTCCTTTCCATTTTTTCATTATTTCTTCCAAGAATCTTGATCTTTTATTCTTCCAGATGAATTTTTAAAAAGTTTTTTTCATTTTCGGGGCAGCTAGGTGGCACAGTGGATACAGCACCAGCCCTGGATTCAGGAGGACCTAAGTTCAAATCCAGCCTCAGACACATAACACTTACTAGCTGTGTGACCCTGGGCAAGTCATTTAACCCCATTGCCTAGCCAAATATAAAAAACAAATTCATTTTCTAAAATAATCTTTTGCTAATTTGATTGGTATGGCACAGAAGAAGTAAGTTGATTCAAGTAGTAATGTATTTATTATATGACATGTCCCAACCATAAAAAATAAATTTCTCTCCACTTATGTGGGTCTGTACTTCTATAAAGAGGATTTGATAGTTGCATTCCTCTAGTTAATACATTGCCTTGGCAGGTAGATGCCTAAATATTTTAGACATTCTTTATTTACCTTGAATGGAATTTCTCTGTTGCTTCTTATTGGGTTTTGTTGGTAACATGTAGCAAAGTTGATGATTTGGGTGGCTTTCTTTTATGTTGTGCTACGTTGAAGTTATTATTAGTTTCAATTAATTTGAGTTGATTCTCTAGGGTTCTCTATGAATATTACTATATCATCTGAAAAAAATCAATAATTTTCTCTCCTCTTTGCCCATGATTCCCTTGATTTCTTTTTCTTGTCTTATTGCTATAAATAGCATTTTAGCACATGCAATTGTAGTGACAATGGATATCTTTGCTAACACTGATCTCATTGGAAAGTTCTCTAGTTGGCCTCGATCACCTATAATGGTGACATTTGGTTTTAGATAGATGCTATTTATCCTCATCCTTTCCCAATTTAAGCTAGAACCTGGCCTCCCACTCTGGCCTGTGCTTCTTGGTGGTACTGTCCTTTGACTTTGTCAAATTAGCCTCCAACTCCTTTCTTGTAATTAATTTCCCATTTATTAGGCCATGTTGGGATTATTTAGAATCACAAGAATAGAAAGGACTTTAAGTATCATCTATTCCAATCTCCTCATTCTGTTGAGACTGAAGGAAGGAAAATGACTTACCCAATGTCACATAGTTATTAACAGAATTGGGACTAAAGCCCAGTCTCCGAATTCCCTGCCCCATGTTCATTCCACTATATCACTTAAGAAGTAACTATATTAATCTTAAGAAAGGCACGAAATTGTTGTTGTTGTTCAGTTATGTTTGACTCTTCATGACCTCATTTGGGGTTTTCTTGGCAGAGATACTGGAGTGGTTTGCCATTTCCTTCTCCAGCTCATTTCACAGATGAGGAAACTGAGGAAAACAGGGTGAAGTGACTTGCCCAGGTTCACACAGCTAGTAAGTATCTGAGGCCAGATTGGAACTCATAAAGATAAGTCTTCCTGACTCCAAGCTGGTACTCTAACCACTGCACCACTGAGCTGCCAGACACAGCAATGCATAGCAGTTCAAGAGCCTGCCTCAGGGTCAGAAAGACCAGGGTTCAAGTCTTGCCTCTGACATGAATTGGTTTGTGAACCTGGGCTCTTACAGCCATAAAGCATTGCATGAGGCACTGAGAGTTTAAGTGACTTGCCCAGGCTCATATCACCCACATGTGTCAGAGACAGGGACTTGAAACCAGGTTTTCCTGACTCTCTGAGACTGACTGTCTATCCACTACTGTATGCTATTTCTTGGGTATATAATAGCTCACATTTCTTAAAACAATAGTTTCCAAAGAGGGACCTGGAGTACCCTGGTGGGGCTGTAGAATGACCCCAAGGGGACCATGGCTTGAATTCAAGGGGTATATGATCAACCAGTTAAGGGATGGGATAGTGTATTGTGTCCCCTAACTACACTGGCCCCTTAAACATTCTCCCACTTTGCCCCAGCCCATTGATAGCCTCCTGGGTAGCTAATCCAGGAATCGGTCACTCAGGGCAGTTATAACCTATTCTGATCCAGGAACCCACAGCTCAGTAGGCAAAATTTTCTGCATTCCTCTCCTACTCCCACGCCCACCCCCTCCCTGATCATTCTCTGGTTCCCACAGGGAGTCCTCAGTGGTCAGGCTCTGTGCTTTGAGACATTTACCAGTAAGGAATACTTCCTTTCCCTAAAGACACACACTCTTTCTACACATTTTTCAGGGTTTTTTTTGATAGGAAAGACTGAGCAGTTCAAGATTAACTGGCATAGATGAATTACAATTATGTTATCTTATGTTATCAAATTAAGAGTTTTACAAAACTCAAGTTCCTATATAAATGTTAACTGTCATGATAACAATTATTTGGAAAAACATAATAATTACATACTAATATTACTGTTGTTGCTTTTATTCCTACCCACCCAATAACCTTCTTCTGCATGTCCTTCTTTCTGTGGACACCAACATTCTTATGTCTTCCAGGTTCTCAGTCTTCTCCCCATCATTTAACTGAAATGGCTGTCTTCAAAACAACTAATGATTTCTTAACTGTCAAATGGAAAACCCTTCTCTCAATGCTCATCTTTCTTGACCTCTCCACAGCTTTTGATGCTGCTGACCACCTTTTCCTCCTGGATATTCTTTGTTCTTCTCCTACCTGTCTGACCAATACTCTTTGGGCTTTTTTTTTTTTGGCTAGGCAATGGGGTTAAGTGACTTGCCCAGGGTCACACAGCTAGTAAGTATTATGTGTCTGAGGCTGAATTTGAACTCAGGTCCTCCTGACTCCAAGGACAGTACTCTATCCACTTTGCCACCTAGCTGCCCCCTCTTTGGGCTTTTTTGCTACCTGTTCCCTACCAAGGTTCTGTCCTGGGCACCCCTCCCTGTATATTCTCTCACTTGGTGACTTCATCAGTTCCCATGGGTTTAATTATTTCTGTGCAGATCACTCCCAGATCTATCCATCCCATTCTGGTCTCTCTCCTGAGCCCAATTTTCTCATCTCCAGCTGCCTGAGTTCAAACCCAGCCTCAGACACTTACTGGCTGTGTGACCCTGGGCAAGTCACTTAACCCCAATTGCCTCCAAAATATAAAATAAAGATTTTATTTTATGGAAGTTTTGTAGTGCACATAATACAATAATATACATGTATAATTTATACATATATGGAAGAGTTGCTCAAAAATTGTATTGATAGTACTATGTAATCAGAAAAGTTTGCAGACCACTACTCTTACACTTTGAGGTTCACAAAGTGCTTTCTTTACAAACATTCTGTAAAGTAGATAGTACAACTTACATATGCATTTATACAGATGAAGGAGCTAAGAGTCAGAGAGGTTTTTCACTTTGCAAAAGTCACACAGCTAGTAACTGCCAGAGACAGGACTCGAACCCTGGACAGCTGACTCCAAATCCAGCATTCTTTCTACTTTACCAGGCTGCTTGTGTGTGGTTATGTGATGACTAGCTCTCTTCTAGCTAGGCAGAATTAAAATCAGCCATGAGCTTCTAAGCAGCAGTCTGGATATGAATGGAGAGGGGGGAAAGGGGAAAAGAAAAGGTGATTCTTGCCATTTCTCATCCATCAGCCCCAAACCCTGCCCCCACCCTCTGTCAGCCCCCTGGCTCAGCAGTGCCAGGAAGGTTCCACCTGGAGATCTCATTACCACCTCTTGGGTCAACAGAGACCAGGATCCCGGGGCCCCTGACCCAGACAGGAGAAGATTAATGGAAACAGGTGTAGGGCCAGGACTGATAAAATCCCTCAGGGAGATACAGTAGGCTGTGTGTGCCAACATTCAGAGTCTGAGCCTTCAGGGATGCTATGACTTGCTAGGGATGGGTTCAGTCCCAGAGCTGCCTTTCTGCAGAGGGCCAGGAGAGGCGTGGGAGACATAGTGAGGCCACCCAACCAGGAGGGTGGTTTAATGCCCACTTTTTGCCCAGCTTTGTGTGGCAATGTAGTAGAGAAAGAAAACATAGAACTCCCTTCAGAGCTCAGAAGGCCAAAAGTGATGAGGCAAATGAGTGGTAGATCAGGGTTGGGGGGGGAGGGGTGATGCAGGAGGACTACAGACAAACTAAATCTATATAAAAGGGTGCTAGGGTGTCATGGAAAGATCACTGGATCTGGAATCAGAAAACTTGAGTTTGCCGTGTCCTGGCGAGGCTGTTTGCTCACTGACTGATTTTGGATCAAGTCCCTTAATCTGTCTGTGCCTTGTTTTCCTCATCTGAAAAGTAAAGGGATTGAGTTCTAGCCTAAGATCACAGGTGGCAGCTGGAAGGGAATTTGAAAGTCATGTAGCCCAGCCCCGCCCTCATAGATGAAGAAAGGGAGGCCTGGGGAGATTATGTGATTTTCCCCAAGGTCACATAGGTAGTGAATGGAAGGGTTGAAGTGTGAGTGCAATTGCAAGCTGTTGGTGTTTGGACCCCGAGTACATTGCTTATTCGAGGACACCAGCTCTGGTCTCTAGCTCTAAAGCCTGTGACCGTGAAAGGTGCTTGGGCTCCCTCAGAAGGCATCGACTTCCCTGAAAGCCTCCAATTAATCAGCAAATATTTATTAAGACCCTAGAGAGCCAGGAAGACCTGGGCTCAATCCTGCCTCAGACATATACTGGCTCTGCAACCCTAGGCAGGGCAATTAGGTGACACAGTGGACAGAGGCCCGGCCTGGAGTCAGGAAAACCTGAGTTCAAATCTGACCTCAGATATTTACTAGCTGGGTGGCCCTGGGCAAGTCACTCAACCCTGTTTGCCTCAGTTTCTTCAACTGTAAAATGAGCTTGAGAAGCAAATGATAAACCATTCCAGTATCTTTGTCAGGAAAAGCCAAATGAGGTTACAAAGAATTGGACTGACTGAGGTGACCAAATAACGGCAAATCTCACAGTGCACTGGGCAACTCTCTGAGACTGTAAGTGGTAGAGAAGGCAGCCACTCAAAAATGGCGAAGGGATTTTCCTTACCTGGGAGTGCCAATACCAATGAAAACACAGGACAAATCCCTATCCCTACAATCTGGGAGACACAGACAAAAGTGAAACAATCCCTTCCTTTGAGGAGCTTGTATTCTATCAGGGAAGATAACATACACATAAACATATGAAAATATATACTGTTTAAATTTAAGGTAATTGTGGAGGAAAAGGATCAGTGCAGGTACTCAGAAAAGCCATCCCATGGAAGGCGGTCCTTGAGCTGAGTGAGCTATCAAGGAAACTAGGGATTCTAGGAGGTAAAGGTGAGGAAGGAGGGCACCTCCAGAATGGAGGGGATGCCTTTGTAAAGCGTGGAGAGGAGAGATGGAGTGTCATGTATAAGGAACAGAGGTAGCCCAGTTTAGCCAAGGCTGGGGGAATACTCATCAGGGATATTGTAGAGGATACTTACTTTGGAACTTGCATAGATCCATGAGCTCAGTAACTATATTTTATTACACTCTGGGCTTATTTAGTCATCCATTGTTTGCCCAGCTCTAAGGGTTTCCCTTCCAACTGCCTACCTTATTTAGGGCAATAGACATTTTTCATCTATTTGGGTTTTTTCTTTGTGGTATTAGGGCCAAAGTCATCTGATGTAGTAATACGTTGGGTAAAAAACGTTGGAGTATATAACCCACCTCTGACCACAACAAATTTCTATACTCCAAAGCCTATACTTGGAAGGACCCTACTCCTTGTTGGAGAAATTTCTAAAATTAACCAAAACATGAGAACCTTTTATCTTTTCAATTCTGAAATGCTAGTTCTATGATTGCTCATCTCTGCATCTCAGTTTCTTCATGTGTCAAACAGGGATAATAATATTTGCCCTGAGAAGCAGAAGGAACTGGGTTCAAATCTTGCCCCTGACACATACTGGCTCTGTAACCCTGAGCAAGTCACTTAACCTCCATTGTCCTAGATAACTCTCCAGGACAATAAATTGCAGCACCATTGCTCTCTGTTTCAGAGAAAGGGAGTTTCCTCTCTGAGAGCTCCTTGCAACAAACTATATCATGGGTATGGACCAAAAAAGGAATATTTGTACTACCTACCTCATGAGATTGGGGCTGACACTTTGTCATCCTTGAGCATAAATCAACAAGCATTTATTAAGTGCTTACTGTGTGTTAGGCACTGTCCAGGGGGTGCAAAAATTCATGTCCTTAGAAACAGTGTTTTCTTCTCTTCACTTTCCATTTGTCAGAATCAATCATTTCAAAGGATGTCTCTGTATGTATGACTGGAAAGGAGATGAACCATTTATGTAGGGAGAGGGAGGGACAAAAAGGGGAAAGCCAACCGTTGAAGTGGTATCCACTAGATAGCAAAGGACCCAGGGAAAGTTCAGCAGTAAATTGAATAGGTCTTACAGAGCTACCCACAATAGCATAATGCCTCTGTGTTGGTGGACAGTGCAAGTATTATTATATTAAACCTATTTTACAGATGAGGAAACTGAGACTCAAAAGGTAAGGTGCCTTGAACATAGTAGGCACTTAATATGCTTGTTTTAAAAAAATGAATTCTGGGTAAAAATAATGACTAAGCATGTCCCCCAAGAAGAGATGAGAAAATAACATCTCATTGCCTCTCTTCTCGCAGACATATAGGATTGTAGTGGTAGAACATTGAATGTACTATCAAACTCAGTTGATATAATGCTTAGTTTTGCTAAATTATGTTTCCCCCTTCTTTTTCCCTTATATTTTTCAATAGTACAGATGGCTCAATGGAGATGGGAAAGGGAGAGATGTTTTCAGAAATAAAGTTTGTATGAGAATAAAATATATTGGTTAATATTGTTTTAATTTGATGTGGAAGGAAGGAAGGAAGGAAGGAAGGAAGGAAGGAAGGAAGGAAGGAAGGAAGGAAGGAAGGAAGGAAGGAAGGAAGGAAGGAAGGAAGGAAGAAGAAGGGAGGGAGAGAAGGAGACATATAGCATTGATTAAGGACTTAGAGCATTAGGACTTAGGGTCACAAAGACTTCAAGAATCAGGTCATTAGGACTTAAATTCAGATTTTCAGATTTCAAGTCCATTATTTTTTTTCAAAGAAAGCTCCATTCCATTCCAGATGTCCTCTGAGTCCATTCATTTATCTGTTAATAAATTAATTATGTTCTTATTAAACACCTGTTATGGGCCCAACCCTATACTAGGTGTATGATATAAAAATCTTTAAGACTTGGCCCTAGTTCTCAGAGAAGATAAGGCATAAGTACATAAAAAAGTTAAACAATGAATGTGTAATTGATTTGGTGTGGCTTTTCCCCCCCAGAAGTGGGGATAGTAGCAGTGAGTCACCCCAACACTCTCAGCCAATCCCACTCAAGGCCAAGTGTACCTATGAATAAATTTTTTAAAAAACCCTTGCAACTTGCAGGGTGCAGTACTAAGCTCTGAAGATACAAAACTAATGCAAAGACAGCCCCTGCCCTCAGGGAGCTTATGCTCTAACTGGGAGATAACAATTACATTCTAATGGAGACATCAAGTCTAGTCAATGAGCATTTATTAATTGACTTCTGATGTGTCTGCTCCTGTGCTAAACTCTAGAAGAAACAATGAAGAGCAAAAAACACTGTCTCTGCCCTGAAGGAGCTTACAATTCCAATATACATAAACAACCAGACGGCACATAACATACATAAAGAGTGTGGTTTGCCCTTTGTTTTGAAGAGGTGGGATGACAACATTAGGTGGTGTCTTGAATCTAGAGTGAATTGGATTAGATGAGGCAGAGTTACACAAAGTCGTCAGCCTCCCGCTCTTCTAGAGTCATCAAAGTCCAGTGGCAAGACAGACAAAAGTCAAGATGACTGGGTGATGGCCCGGGATGTAGTGGATGACCTTGGCATCTTCAGTGTTGGACCAAACTCTAAGCACTCCACAGTGTCTGCTTCAGCCATCTTCACGGCCATCAGAACAAATTGTTCTCATCTGCCCAAGTCTTCACATGCTTGGGGTAGACACACCTCCAATTCACCAAGGGGTTTAAGTCCCATTAGT
Source organism: Phascolarctos cinereus (assembly GCF_003287225.1). Lineage (NCBI taxonomy): Eukaryota > Metazoa > Chordata > Mammalia > Diprotodontia > Phascolarctidae > Phascolarctos > Phascolarctos cinereus. Next base: position 31,163,543 of record NW_027555736.1, on the reverse strand, counting down.
TACCTTCAGCCTGGGTTAGGCTGTGTGATCTTGGGCAGTTCTGAGACAGTTTTACTGGGGGTATCGCCACTGCACCTGTAGTCCTCCTTCTGCTCTTCAGGGAATGGTGGGCAAGGGTCTTTGGCCCCCAGGGTGGAGATATGAACATTCCCTGGGAGGAAGGAAGGCAGAGAAGCCCATGCCCTCTTGGAGATATGGTCGGCCAGTCTCTGGGATGGTCTCGAAGTTGGACCTTTCTGGGAGTCAGTCACCCTGCCTCTTCCCTCTCTCCTCCCATCTCCATTTCTCTTCCTCCCACCTTGTTCCAGAGCTCAGCTCCGAGGCACCCCATTCATCCTTGCCTTCAATTAGCTCAGTGAATCGAAGGGGGAAGGAAGCCACAAAGGGCGCCATGTGTGGCCCTGGCCAGACGGGCCCATGGCTTTGAAACAGCGATTTGCTCATGCTAGGCAGAACGAAGGGAATGCTAATTCACCTGCAGGGAGCCAGCACTTTGAAGGGGGGGAGGGGAGGCGGGGAGCCGTGGGCCTTTTCCTCAAAGCCCGCCCTCAGTTCAACCATGGCCACTCACCAAAAGGGGAGACAGATTTTTGCACATGCTAGGCTTAGAAGCTCATTCATTCTTTATTCTTTTCTCCTTTTCCTTCCACCAGACCAAACCTCATACCTCCCCAACCCCCTTTTCTGAGGCCCCCACATGATTCTGGGTACACGTGAGGCCTCTGAAAAACCATCTCCAATGGACATAGCCGTGGCCCATTCATTTCCCTTCACGCCTCATGCCCATGGCTTGAACATAATTGGAAAAATAGGCTTAGAATAGTGACATTATCCATCCAGACAGGGGTCAATTGGGAAAACATTTACAACTGCAAAGTTTAGAGCTGATGACAGTCATTGGCTCAAAGATCGAGAGCCGAAGGAAGCCTTCATGGAATACCGAATTTAGGAACTGGAAGGGACCTCAGAGCCACCCAGTCAAGTTCATACCCCAAAGGAATCTGGGGTCATTTGCCCAACATGCAGTCATCCAACCTCGCATGAAGACTTCCAAGGAGGGAGAACCCACCCACCCATCCCTTTTCCAAAAGGAGGTCATCCCACTTTTCAAGGGTTCCAATTGTTAGGATTCCTTTTTCCTTCAATAAGGCCTAAATCTGCTCTTTGGACCTTCTACCCTTTTGCTCTGGGTTCTGTCCTTCAGGGCCAAAAAGAACAATATTAATCCCTTCTTCACATAAGAGCCCTTCAAAAACTTGAAGATAATGATAATGCACTACCCTCCATAGTCTTTTCTTTTTCAAGCTAAACATTGTGAGTTCTTTCATCTGACTGACCCTCATTTGACTTAGACTCATGACTTTTCACCAACCTGGTTGTCCCCCTTTTAAAAATTTTATTAAAATAAAATTTAGTGAAGTTATTTTAAATTTTTGTTATTTTTATTCTGAATTTAAATATGAAATATAATAAGCATTTTCAAAAAAAACCTGTAGAAGTGAAGGAGAGGATTGTCCATGGAACTGGGAGACTCTAGTATGTACAATTTGCTTTTCTTTTAAGGAGATAATAAATTCAATACGTGCCCTTCAAAAGGGTAGCTGGGTGTCACAATGGATAGGGCACTGGGCTTGGAATCAGACTCAACCTCATGAGTTCAAATTTGGCCTTAGATACTTAACAGCTGTGTGATCTTGGGCAAGTCACTTAATCCTATTTGTCTCAGTTCCCTCATATGTAAAATGAGAGGGAAATGCAAACCACTCCAGTAGCTCTGCCAAGAAAACCCCAAATGAGGTCACAAAGAGTTGCCCATGACTGAAATGATTCAACAACAAAAAACTTTCAGAACTGCTCTGCTGGTCTCTGATTGGTTTTGGCCTTCCTGTTTGGAGGAAGAGCCCTAACCCTGCTCCCTCTTCTTCATGCTACCTCTCTTCCCACCCCTACAAACAAAAGGGGAGGAGGAAAAACACAAAACCCTTAGAGCAAACGTGCACAGTCAAACAAAACTAATTTCCTCACTGGCCACATCTGAAAAAGTATGTCTCTTTCTACTTACCAATGTACTTTTTAAACTGTGTTCCCCAGAATTGAAAATGGTATTACAGACAAAACCAGATTCTTCAGAGCAGAATGTAGTAGAACCATTACTTTCTAATTCCTGGAACGTATGTCTCTCATAACTCAGCCCATGAGCACTATAGGCTTACATGTCACACTGCTGACTCATGACTGAGCTTGCAGCCACTAAAACCCCCAGAAGCTTTTCAGACCAAGTACTCTCTAACCATGCCTTCCCCCATCTTGTATTTGTGAAATTGACTTTTTGGACCCACATATAAAACTTTACATTTATTCCTATTGAATTTCACCTTATTTCATTCATCCCAGTGCTGTAGCCTGTGCGAAGATTCTTTTGGGTCCTGACTTTGTCATCGAGTGTATTAGCTGTTCCTTCTAGCTTCAAGTTATCTATAAATTTGATAAGCATGCTACCTATGCCTTTATCTAAGACATTGATAAAAAATGTTAATGAGGTAGACACTCTACTGGAGACTTCTGACACGTTGATACTGAATTAACAATTACTCTTTGAGTACAGCCATCCAACCAGCTCTGAATCTGTCTGATATTACCTAATCCATATCTCTCCATCTTCTCCACAGGGACAGTATGTGATACTTTATCCAAAATTTTCCTAAAATCTAGGTAAACAATACCTATAATATTCTCTTTATTTAACAGGTTAGTAGTTCTGGCAGAAAAGGTAATGGGGTTAGTCTAGCCTGGCCCCATTCTTGATGAAATCAGATTGGGCTTTTGTAATTACTGCTTCCCTTTCTAATTGTTTACTTTAATGATGTTTTCAAGAATTTTCCCAGGAATCAAAGCCAAGCTCATGGACCTATAGCTTGCATACTCTGTTCTCTTCCCTTTTTTGAGAATCAGGACAATATTTACTTTCTCCAATCTTGTGTGATCTCTCCCATTTCCCATGATTTTCCAAATATTATTGGCAATGGCTCACCAGTTACATCTTCTAGCTCTCTCATGACCCAAAGATATAATCCACATGGGCTAGGGGACTTGAATTCATCAAGGGCAACTAAGTGCTCTCTCCTTACTTAGCATCACAGATTCTGAGAGTCGGAAGGGACTTCAATCATCATCCTCACTATAACATATCCAACAAATGGTCATTGGGCCTCATCTTAGGCATCAGCTCCCTGTTAGTCATTCTGCTTGACAGAAGAGAAGCAAAATAAAAACTGTTGTCAGTCAGCCAGTCAATATGCATTTATTAAGCACCTACTATGTGCTGTTTATCTGTTATCATTGTCCCATCCTTCCCAAGGAATGATCCTATCCCTTTTCTGATCCTTTTTCTCCAAATATTGCTAAAAACACCTTTTTGTTGGTACCTTGAATATCATCTTTCAGCTCTCAGGAAATTGAGGTCCAGAGGGGGAGTGACTTATTCAAGGTCACACAGCAATGAATAGAGCGAGGATCTGAACCCAGATTTTCTGACTCAGACCAGTGCTTTTACCATTTTTCCTTTCTTGAAAGAACCTATGACTTTTTAGTGTAAGGAATTCTCTTATCCATGCAGATTGGCAACTGCTCTGTATTTTATGATCTTAAGAGGGTGGTCTGGGACACTGAGAGGTAAAGTCATTTTCTCAGAGTCACACAACCAGTATGCAGTGGGGGAAGCTCTTGAACCCAGATCAGCCCTGTATACACTCTGCCTCTCACATATAAGTTATATGTATGTGTGCATATATACATACACGTGTGTATACATATAAAGAGGAATAGTGTGAAATAAAACTAGAAAGGTAAATGGGGGCCAGATTGAACACCAGGCTCGGTAGTATGTATTTTCTCCTGAAGGCAGCAGGAAGCTGTAACAAGAGTGACAGCCAACATGCCTTTCCCCTCCTTATGGCATATGGCCATCTCTCCCATGGAGACTGCCCTTTGCTATCTCTCTGCATCCCAGGTTTCTGCCTTTCCCTGTCTCAGCCTCCCTGGACCACAGGAAGCTCTGCTAGGCTCTCCCACCGCTGTGGGGGGCCGGCATCTGTGTCTGTAGATTTTCTGCTCCCTCCCCACTCCCCAGATTGCCCCAGTGTCCACAAGGAGCTAGGCCACCACTGTACCTGCCCTGGAGTCATCCTGACTGTGTCATAGGGTCCCCTTGTGGAGACACTACCTGTCTGTCCATCAGGAAGACTTGTGGAAATGAAAGTCTCTTTATTATTATCACTGAGAATAATAATGATGTCCAATGCTTTGAGCATTACCAAGTCCCAGCCCCACAAAGCTGGCAGCTCATAATTTCATAAGATGAACAGACCTCGGAGGCCATTTAATCTCAGAGAGGAGGAAATTGAGGCCAAGGAAAGCTTTGCAGCTCCTCCAACATCCCAAAGGTGAGGAGAGACAGGATCACAATTATCCTCCTTACTTCCCAGCTGAGACAACTGAGGCCCAGATGGCTGAAGCCACTCGCTCAAGGTCCCCAGCGAGTGTCAGAGTCGAGCTGCGAACCTGGGTCTCCTGACTTTGAATCTCAAACTCTACTTCACTGAACTCTTACTAGGGAAGGAAGAAGCTCCAATGGGATTTTGGTGCCCTTGAAATCAATCCCAGCATGATAACTAATGGTAACTCACATTTGTTTTATAGTTTGCAAAGTGCTATCTTCACATCAATCTTGTTTAAGGTCAGTATCCCCCTTTAACAAATTCAGCGGCCTGTATGACCCTGGGAAAGTCATTTGACATCTTTATTTTCTAGGCAACTCTCTGAGAGACATAGAACAGGTGCTAAATTGCATTAGTAGAGGGAATTTACTCAGCTGGGAACTACCTATACCAATGAAGTTACAGCTCTCTATTTTACACAAGGGGAAATTGAGGCTCAGGCAATTTTTTTTTTCATGGTTACCAGCCCTTAATGGGTCAGAGCTGAGGTTCAAACCCAGATCTCCTGACCCTAAATTCAGGGCCCTTTTCCTATGTCTTTCAAGGCTCAACTCAAGTGGCCCCCTTCCCATAGGAGATCTTTCCTTAATCCCCCCACCCTTATCTCCAGTTATCAGAGTTTTCTTTCTCCCAAATTACTTTATATATATTTTGAAGTCACTTGTGAGTAGTTACAGTTAGGTGGCACAGGGGATAAAGTGCAAAGCCTGGAGTTAGGAAGACCAGATGTCAAACTTGGCCTCAGATACTTACCAGCTGTGTGGCCCTGGACAAGTCACTTAACTCTGTTTGCCTCAGTTGCCTCATCTGTAAAATGAGCTAGAGAGTAGAATACAGCTGAAAACAACTAAACAACAACCATTTGTGTGTGTGTATGTGTGTGTGTGTGTGTGTGTGTCTGTGTGTCTGTGTTTGTAGCCTCAGTTTCCAGCACAGTGCCTGGCATGTAATAGGTGATTAATGCTTATTGACTGGTTGAACTGAAATATGCATACAGACTGAAGACAAAGGGGGTTGGAATATACATAGCCCATGTCTCAACTGCTGAAAACTATAGATCCAATTCTTGTCAGATAAATCCTACTGTCAACATGCCGATGGGCCTGGATGTGCACAGGAACCCTAGCCTGAGTAAAGCAAAGCAAAACTAAAATCCTTTCTAACTGTCAATCATGCCCTGTGTTTATCTGGAACTACACTTGATCTTAGCGAATTACCCAGGGCACAGAGAAGAGCAGGTGATTTGCCTAGGGTCACTCTGTAAATATTTGTCAATAATTTGTCAATGATTTAGAATTAAAAGTGGAGTCTTCCTGAATCCGAAGTCAACCTGTTATCTACTATCGGCTCACTGCTAAATATTATGATTAGTGTTGTTGTTATTATTATCATAATCATTATTATTAGGGCCCAGTAGGGAGAGAACAGACCCTGGGCCCTGCCTTCTTTCTCTAGCTTGGGAAGGGGGAGGAAAGGAATGAGCACTTATTAATCGCCTAAAGAGATGGGCAGGCCCTCCTCCCCGGAGCCCAGTCTGGGCAGCTCTGAAATGCTCCTTGAGGGACAACGCCTCAGGCAGCGTCAGTGGCCTGGAACCTTCCTTCCCCCGAGCCTGTCTGGCTCAGCATGCACACACTGACCAGCAGATCTGTCCAGGCTGGCTTCT